>NW_009258554.1:1365994-1367520 GCF_000687185.1 Egretta garzetta
GATAAAAATAACTTGGGGAACGGCAGATCGGGGTTGGGCGGGGGAGGGGGGGGAGAAGGCTTCTGGAGTTTGGACAAACAAAGTTTTACTACAGGGAATAGCTGGGGCCGTTTGCTAATGCCGAGGAGCAGCAGCACGGGTTGGTATCCATGATGCGGGCGAGCCTCAGGGGAGCTCGGCGAGAAATCGCTGCCCCAAGTAAAACCCAACTTTAATTTTAATACAGGCATTCCCCGATGTCCCTCATTCTCTCAGTGTGTGCGTGTGTAAATAGCTCATTCCCCCTTCCCCTCCCCATTCCGTGTGAGAGATTAGGAATAGCGTAAAAGAAGGGAAGGGCTCCTCTCCCGGTGCCTTAGGAAGCCGTACCCAGATGCGGGTTAGGAGGACCGGGACGACATTAATTGGGCAAGATCCCTAATCCCGGCCGCGCTCCGAGTTAATCCGCCCCTGACACGGAGGAGCGGGCGGCTCCGCGTAGCCCCCGGCCGCAGCGCGCAGCCCCTCCGCCGGGCGCCCCTCCTCGCCCCTCCGCTCCGGGAGGCGACGACGGCGACTTACAGCAACTTTTCTTTGCCCGGGGTTTCCTATGAAACGCCCGTTCCCCGAGGGGCTGGGGGGTTCTCCCTGCAGCGCGCCCGGCTGTGGGGAGCCGTGAGCTCCGAATGGAAACCGGTGTCAAGGGCTGTCCTCTGCCCCGGCCCCGGGCGGTGGCGGCGGCGGCGGCTGGGCTGAGCTGAGCTGAACCGAGAGATTACGGACAAAGGCTAGGGGAGAGAATGGTTGCTAGATCCTGGGAGGTAAATCTCAGGCTTACCTTGATGGTTTTCTTCTGGAATGTACATCCTCTTGTTTTCATTGACCATTTAAAACGAGTCCAGATTAATCCCTCCGAAAATCGGCTTGGTAAAATTCGAGGAAGAATGGAGCTGCAGAATTTCCCCTTTTATTATTACCTGATTCCCATTATTGCATCAAACACCAAAAACTGATCCTTTCCACTACTGCCTCCTTTAGTGAAATTGCAATGCATCCTCAGTACATCCGGGCCCCTTCCAAGAATTTAGCACAGCACCTCTGGCTGTTAAACCATAAAAAAGAACAGGAAGGGGGGAAACGAGAGAGGGAGGGGGGAAGAAAAAAAAAAAGGAAAAAGCAAAAGCATCCAGGACAAACCTCTGAGGGTTAAATGTCTTTTTTAAAATCCACCAACTACAAGAGTAAGAAAAGGAGGAGGAAAAAAAAAAAAGAGAGAGAGAGATGTTCAAACGCTGCTGCTCCTCCTCTTCAAAGCCATTCTGAGCGCGTTGTGTTGGCAGGGAGCTGTTTCTGCAGAGGAAGAGAGCACAGTCCCAGCCCCTTACTCCCTCCCCTCCCTCAGCGCGCTCGCTCCCCGCTCTCTCTCCCTCTCGCCGACAGACAGACACACTGAACGCTTCCAGATGTTCCAGCTGCGGCGGCTGCACGCAGCCCCCCGCGCACGGCGTGAGGAGCCGCCGGACTTGATCTGAAAGTTTAAGAGGCGG
>NW_009258554.1:1369506-1395062 GCF_000687185.1 Egretta garzetta
TGCCCTGCGGTTCCACTACGGCATGCGACTGTGAGCTGCGTTTCGAGGAGGACAGTGTCGTCTGCCCGAGCGTTACGGGCGGCATCGTGTGCAAGCGTTTAACGGAACGGCAAGAACGCGCTGCGGTTGCGTTTGATCCGTTCCAAGCAGGCAAATACAGGCACGGCAGGCAGGCAGCGGAAGAGAAAGAGATACCCAGGGATAAGTTGCACAGACGAGAGGATGCACAGATGTTTAAACAGATTAATCAAGCTAGGATTTGCAAAATCCTTGGTGGAAACACCAAAGCGCTCCGCTGGTATCCCACCACTTGCCTTAATTACGCCTGTCATGTGGCCCTCTATAATTGAAGCCTCCGCAGAGAGCAAAAATGACTTCTTTAAAACGAAATGCGAACTGAATGCAGCGCATGTTAAGTGTACCCGGACTCTCCGAGCTGCCATGTTAAACAAGAGCTGCGGAGTTCAAAACCACCCCTCAGGAACCACTGCAGACACTGCCACAACCTGAGAAAATAAACCCCTCCGACTTCCATGGGGGCGAATGTCCAGAATACCGTGTCCTACGTGCAAACCCGTGGCTGTAAATTCTCATGATAACAGAGTATCCATTTAACATCACATGAGTGCAATACTATTTGTGGAACTTAAAACACAGTGGTTCTTTCCTTTCAAGTGGTTTTCCATCTCAACTAGAAAAAGAGTATTTTAAAGTTGGTAATACCCCTGTAAAGGAATTACTTTTGAACAAACTTAGCGCCTTCCCTACAGATGGATTTCAGTGGGATGTATCAAATAGCCATCCCTTTTTGGGGGTTTCCCACCACCACCTTAAATGAGGTCTCTCGGATGGAACTCAAAATATAATAGAAAACACCCCACCTAACAGATATAGGCAAAGAAACAAGGAAACAACACATCCACTAGGAACTGCAAGAAAAACTGGAATAGATGTAAAGCACTTACCGCAAACTGGATGCAGTCAAAGCCCTTGTCCTAAAAACAGGTCATTTTGGTTTCTAATAACCACTGATCATCACAACTTCTGCATTAGATGCTGTTCAAAGGGTAATTCACCAACAACGTATTGCCATTGACAGCATGTAGAGGCGCAGCTTTATTTCTGACTCAGGAGGAAGAGTGCCTCTGAGCAATTAAAATACTCTGCCTAGTTTTTCTCTAATAATGTCACATGCACTTACCCCATTTAACTTACCAGATCAAGCAAGATCACAGCTAGAGGTGCAATGGCAATATATTAGATTTCATTTTCAATTCCAGTTGCCTTTTTTTTTTCAAAAAAAAAAAAAAAAAGGTCCTCCCTTCATCATTAGAAGACGATCTGAACAGCAAATCCTTCACTACCTACATCTGTTGTGTCAAGAGACATTCCGTTTCTCTCCTTGTGACCACAAATCCTTGCCATTTTGGATTGTGCTAACTCCATTTTTTTCCAGCCATGTGTCAAACAAGAGTTGCATGATTCTTGCATGGACATAATCCCTGGGGAAGAAATTAAGTGCATGCTGATCACTCCTGTACAGAAATTGAACACCAGTGGGGCACCTGTAAATATTTCTTTTGCCTTTCTTGGGTCACGTTCGCAGCTAGGTAAGGATTTATATACAGCATTAGTTAAACAGTTAACATCCATGTAGCCTTGCTTTATGCCAGCTCACATATGTATCTAGCCACATACACAAGCTGTCCCTGCCACCTACAAACCTTTTTCTCTGTTCTTTATCCCTCTCTCTCTGCCAAGCTCCCACAGTGGGACACAAGTTGGGCCAATTACCAAAAATCAAATACAGAAGAAAAATAGAACAAGAAACAAGAATATTAGCTGGCATTAATTTCTTCAGCATAAATTAAATTCTACTATAACTTGAGATTTCCTTACTCAGCAATTCTGATGCAAATAGTTTTCTATACAGAGAAGTGGAAAGAAACTGATTGAAGGGTTACAGTGGAGAGATCCCGCTAACGAAGGACAATCAGGGGACATAAGAGTGAACATCGCGCCTTCCCCTAAAGCATTTGTTCTGTCAAAGTATGCTAAGAAGACGTAGTCCATGAAAACAGGTTTGGGAAAGAGATGGCAGTTGAAGTAAAGGTGCTTGTAAGATTTTTTTTTTCTTAATAATGTGATTACAGAAATTAACATTTAATAATAATTCTCACAGAAAAGAACTCATGTTGTTAACCTCCACAGAAACCAGGAAAACTCAATTGGCCTAACATTTGTTTCTTTCCATTCTTTACACTTTCTTTCAGTTTTTCATAGAATTAATGCAGAAGGGATTTTATTAGGGATTGCAGAGCAGCAGCTTGGAGACTTCAGGGAGGCTGACAGCCCTTCCCTGCATGGCCTGTGAATCCTGAGCTCTCCGATCAGGTACCTTCTGGGCCAGGACTCTAAAGGCAAAGCGTACAGCCTAAGTGAATTAGAAGCCTTTCTATTATTTTTGAACAACCAATGCTCTGAAAAGCTTTAAGGCCTTCTGAAGGGGAAGCACACCTAGCTTCTTCAGAGTTAGACCCCTACACACGCAGCCCAAAGATGAGTACACATCTGAGAAAGTTCTTAAAAGATTTATGAAAGAATTATTCTTTCAATACAAAAACTATTCGGAAGTTCTTAGTCCCTGCCTGAAATGGCAGCCAGCAGATTTAGAGGTAAGACGGACAGTGTAATGGTCAGGCACAAGGGTATCTCAGACCAGGCTGAACCTGTGCTTCTGCACTTCCTCTAAGCAGATGACTACAGATTGGACAAATGATCCAATGTATGCTCAGCCTTAGGCCAGCTCTAAAGTGGAGATACTAGTTTTCTACCCCACAGGAATGCTACAAAGAGAAAAATTGTTCTGCAAGTGCTCTGAGAACAATAGTTATGCGGGTCATATAAAGCACCAAGACAGAGATTTCTGAGAAACAGCTATTTAAAGTTACAAAGTGTCAAAGATGATTTGTAGGGTGCATAATGTGAACATGCAACAGTCCTTTCTGCATGTCAGGAATTTTTTTGTTCTGTGTACAATGCAGTACTCCTTCCCTCTTACCCAGCCATATATAGAGTACACTGGGCACAAGAGGTTCTTCAAAATCCAGTATCAGAACCCACCTCCGTCTTCAGAACAGAAATCGCCCATACAGGTTGCGCAGTAGAATGTCTCCTTGATTCAAAAAGGAAGAGTTACTGTCACACTGTATTTAAAGATGGGGCTAGAAAGCAATGGGATGAAAACAGACAAGAGCGTACAATAACTCTGCACTGAACTATTTTTGTAACATAAAATTATTTGAAAGGCTCTTTTAGGCAGTCTCAGTACTTTTTAAATGATTGAGGGTTTTCATTGGGCCTACTGCATAAGTTATCTACCTATGTAATTGCAGCAGATTATGTTCACACTATTTTGTCAGTAATGCCTTTTACTATAAAATAAGAAGGTAAATTATTCAAAAGTGGAAAAGAAATGTATTTATCCCCAGAAATAGTATTAAGGCTCCCAATACAAATGTGATTGTTTCTAGGGCCAGCTCAGAGAAACAGTGCCAGAGCTCTTTATTACTTTGCTGAAAGGTATTTTTTTCCCGCACTTTTAAGGTTTTGTGAACAAACAGAGAAGGCTTCCCATAAGAATCAGCACTTTCTTGCACTGAAAATTACGGGATTTTTTTTTTCACTGATTTAAATAAATGGGATCTAAATACAGTGCAATCTTTGCACAAAGACTTTGACCTTCCTTTTTTCAAAAGCTAACATGTCAATAATTCTGTTTTCTGTGTGGTTTCTGTTTCCTTCAGAGCATTCAAACCTAAAGCGATATAGCCTTATTAGTCCTGGGTAGATTAAAAGAATCATCGTGCATGAATAACATAATACCCTTAACAACTTCTGTCATTTCTGACAATACTGTATTGTTGGTCCTTATACAGGATAATAGAAAGGTTGGGTATTTGCTGGTGCTGCATGGCTAAAATATACTTTTTTTAAATCAAATATTGAAGATAGCAGATATTTCTCATATTTCAGGACTGCTCTCTTTAGAATTGTTCTCAAAGTTATTTTTGATTCTGCTGAACTATATATCATCTAAAAATGTGAGTATCATCCTCTCCATTTGAACTCCCTAGTTGTTACTGAAAAAAAAAACAGCCTGTTCACATTTATGAATATGGATTTCTAAAGATGTTTTTTATTTGACATTTTTTGGGGGGGTTGCTTAATTTTAATCGGAATGAAAGCAATTGATAGTCCTATCTAAAGCTATTCGAAGTATGGTCAGGAAACCGCAGACCTTTCAAAACTATCAACCAGCTAGAACAGAGGAGACTTTCTCAAGAGAAAAGAAATCTGGGATGGAAGAGAAAAGGAAGGTTGATGATCAGGATTTCTAGGTGATTTCATTTCTCAGAATCTGGAACAGTGTCATATGCACAGAAAATTTTGAAATTTTATACAGTCAGAAAGGCTGATTTTCAAAGCCCACTTGGAAAACTTAGCTGTATTTTTCACATTAAAATTAATAGGAGTGGTTACTTGACTTTAAAATGGCAGTCATTCGCTTTTACATTTACATTCAAATGTCAGCAAGCAACTACAAAAAGTTAGAAGGAAAATTATAAGATTTATCAGGATATTTGTATGGTCTACTAAAGCATATTAAGGTCTAGTGCTGGTAAACAATAGAAAATATTAGATCTAAGGTGAAAAAAAGGAAAGAATAAAATAACTGAAAACTGGTTAGGAAAGTAGCTAGTAGTTAGAATAAACTGTCATTGGTCAGAGAAGTAAGCAGATGAAATTGATAGCCTTTAAGGAGGTTTTGATTTTCTAGACTGCAGAAGCTTCTAGAAAGTAACCTGGATATCTGAAAGTGTAATTTTAGTCAAATCTTGCTAGCTACCTTAGCTTTCAACTGTGATCTGTGATTTCAATGGGTGGTGGCAGCGGCGATTTTTTTAGTTCCAACTGCAGAAATGAAAGAGCTTGCCATTTACCCTTGTAAATAGGTGATTAGTGTTTAATGATTACTATGTAGCATTGTATGAATTCATGCACAGATCTGAAGTGTAGCAGCAAACAAATGCTTGAACACACTGAAGCAACACAATACTTTTATCCCAAGTAAAATATAAACGCAGGTATGCTTATCAGACTCGAAGAGAACTTGTGGCAGTTTTCACTATGCCATCGCCATCATGAACACCGGCCACAGCAGTAATTAGTGTGCTGAGGAAGGTCTAACACCCTTCCAGAATTTCAAAGCAGAAGTACTCTCTGTTCCTCAAAAAGCGAAAAGGTCAATTGTTGACTCTGCCATAAAAGCTTAAGGGAAATACTTGAACTTAACAAAAAAATCTTGCGCTTTTCCTGTTTTAGATGAGAAATAATTTGGCCTATTTAGATTGGGATATGTACTGATACAAAGATATTTAAACTCAGCAGTTCATCATTAGCTACTGCCAATTAAAAAAAAAACAGAAAAAAGCAAAATAATTACTGTTAATAATAGTCTAAAATCATCAGTCAAACACAAGACACGACCTAATAATGTCTACAAGGAGATCTACAATGAAAAATTAATTCTTAATCCAATCAGCCTGCACTTTGGCAAAAAAAAAAAAAAATCATCATGCAAACTGTTGAATGTATCTTAGATACTTGCCACTGCTTACACAACAAAAATTAACAAGTTATTACCATCCTTATCTTCTAACGGTTCTATGAAATACTCAGGAATATGTCATTTGTATCTTGTTTTTATCTAAGTACCATGCGTAAATTGAGATTTAGGGCAAGTACGAAGGACTTTTTTTTTGGAAGGGATGGATTCTTTGAAGAGTAAATTTTTGCAAGCTGTTGAGGAAGACTTTACAGTGACTGGAAGGATTACAGGATGTTGGCATTTGGAAAAGTCAGTGGATGTAATTATTAAACAATGAAAACTACACAAAAGTCAAAATAAGAAGGCAATGCAGAACAATATATTTAGCCAGTACAACCAATTCCAAATATAGACGTCATAAACTAGGTGCAAAAAAAGAAAAACAAATTAAATATAGGGGTGGGCTGTAAGACCAAGTCCCTTCCTTCTCTTTTGGCATTTAAAGTCTTGGAACTTCTAAATCTGCTTTGTCAACATAGAAAATTATTGACAAACTCAAGGAAGCCAACAATTTGGAACTCTGACAGATTTTGGAGGATCTACAATAATCACTAATGAGATAAAATGGTCTAAAAATACATGGTCTTATGTATCAGCCGCAAAGAAGATGATTAGATTAATTTGTTAGCATAGTCAGCTACTGTGATATTGGCCTTACATACAAAGTCAAGCATTTCATTTTGCACAATGCATCTTTCTATACTGAAGCACTAAAGTTTTTTAGTAAGTGTATCTTAGTAAGTATATATATAGTAAGTATATATATCTTTAGTAAGCATATATATAGTTATAACACAATCTTTGTAGTGTTGTTCTGGCTTTTTCCATTATTATTTCTTTCCAAAATGGAGAAATTCACAACCCAGCCAGCAATCAGCCTGTGTTTCAACTGCAGCACCTTTAATTCATGTAATCTTAAAATCTGGTCTACAAGTTGTGTTTCTCCCACTGCCTTCTGTTAAAATGACTGGTAATTGTGCTTAGCTGAATAACAATTCGTGGTCAATTCAAATGGGCACTAAGTTGAAGACAACTTCAACATGTAGCAATGTTTGATTTCAACCCCAGTTTCCAGAATTGTGTGGTTACAGACTACAGTCAGTCCAGGGTTATCTCAGTATCACCTAAACCTTGCATTCAAGCGATCTAGAGCCCTTCTCTGCAAACCGTCCTTTCAAACAAAATTAGTTCCAATAGATTGCTCAAAATAGCTCTTGCTATTTCCATAAAAATTGTCATCAAAACACCACAAGTGAATGCTACACAGACCCTAACTGAATTGGTTAAATCATCAACTTTAAAACTGTACCTTTCATTATGGTTCCATCTTGACTAATCGTTCTCCAAGGACATCCAAAAGCTCATTTAGTGGGACTTTTAATAAAGTGTTACAGAAGTTCTGAATTGTGAAACAAAGTGTTTCAAAGTGTATTTTGCTGGATAGATATTAAAGGCATCCTGGAAAGGTTCCTGAATACTGCATAAATTAAATCTGCTCCAATTGCTTGGATTTGGGCTTGCACACAACAGTTATTCAAATAGCTTTAATTTAAAAATGGTTGTGTGGCTGTCACTGTTTGTAAACTCCACAACTGCTGCAGGATATTCCAAATACTTGTAAGTAATATGTAATGGCTTGTTTCCTGAATATGTGCCCTCCCAAAGCTTCCTTAGCTGCAGTGGAACTTTGATGAAACAGAAGCAGTAAAATAGGTGAAGTGACAGGCAGCAAAGTTGAGAGCATTATTTGATTTGGGGGATAATATAGTAAGGTAGGTTTTGAATCAATATAGTGTAAGAGATGTTCATTATGTTTGCAGTTTCTCAAAATAATCTGTAGCTTTAGAAGCTGAGAGAAATGTTACCCTCTTATTTAAACTACCCCTCCAGCATGCAATCAGAAGAGTTTATTTATGTCTCCCCTTTCATTTCTTCCCATCTTTGCTTAAACATGCAGACAAGAAAAATAAAACAAATAAACAACTCTAAAATCTTTACTCACTAGTTCTACATGTTCTAAAGGAAATATTTATATTTCCTTAACATAAATAGTTAAGAGTTCAGTTATTTTATAATGCCATGGATGTGTACACTAGTTTATAAGAGCTGCCTCTCAAGAACTCCATGAGACCAAGGATGACCAAGCTCCTAACACACACACACACACACACACACAAAAAAAAAGGCTGTTTTATCTAAAGCAATGTATCACAAGATGTAAGCTTTCCAAATCAGGTTCAATATCTTCTTTGATTTAGTGTGAGCATAAGTGAGAACTAGAGGAAGACCACCTTTTGCTGGAACTGAAAATAGTAACAGAGTTTTACACTGAGGGGAAAACTTGTTGCTTTATCACCAGCTAATCAAGACTACATTATTTTGCAAATGAGCAAAGTAGGTAGGTTTCAGAATAGGTTACATCACCAGCTAAAGCTGCTTGAGTTGTTATTCATAACTCACCCTTTTTCAGAGCACCATGGATTTTTTCAGTATTTAATTTCCCCTTCTACACTATGGGAAGAACTAAAAATTTTTTAATAGGAAAAAAGAAATCAAGAGAATGGAAAGCTCATGCCAATTACACAAGTAACACAGCAAGCATATGCAACTGCATCACGTCATTCCTTGCCTTTATACTCCTTCCTGTCCTGTCCTCCTCACCTTTCTGCATTGTTTTCTTAAATTGGAAAAAACAGGATTTGCTTCTTATATTTTTGTAAAGAACTCAGGCCTTGATCCCAATCCAGAATTTTGGACATTAAACCAATAAACTGATAAAATATAATACTACTTATCATAAGTAATCTCACAAATTGGGGGAAAAAAAAAGAATGAGTGTCTGACTCAGTATTGCACAAGGAACAAGCTGTAAGGAGAACAGAGGAGGTCACACTTCCCACTTTGCTCTCTGATTGCCTTTTCAGGAGATATCCTTTGTACCTCATTTTCTTGTGTTTCCATGAGACAGTTTGAGTCTTCTGACTTCAGAAGAAGATTGGGTGAGTGAAAGCAAGACAAATATTTCAGACCTAGCTTCTTAATGACTAAATCCCTAAAGAAGTCTCCCTACCCAGTTCCTTAGTTTCCTCTTCTAGACTTCCAGAGCAAGACAGAGCCAGGCTTTTTACAACAGATACAAGTGGCAATGGTCATAAACTAAACCACAGGATGTTCCAACTTGACAGAAAGAAAACTTTTTCACCCTGAGAGCTGTCAGCCACTGCACCAGGTTTCCTAGAGAGGCTGTGGTCTGTCTTAGAAGTTTTCAAAGTCAACTGGACAAAACCCTAAGCAAGATACTCCCTGCTTCAAGCAGGAGGTTGCAGTAGGTGACCTCCCGATGTTCCTTCCAACATGAATTGTTCTGTTTCTAAGGCTGAAAGAGGTAAGAATGCCAAATTTTTTATGACACTTCACTGGTGTTTCTTTTATTAAAATCAGTATAAAGTGTCTATAGATATATTGCAATTATGAAACAAGAACAGGTGAAGCAAAATTATTCATTCACTTTCAACTGTACTTTCCATCTTCATTTAGTCTGGAGGGTACTTCTCTTGCATCAAAGGAACACAAAAGGCTCAAAATCTTACTTGGTTCTATCTTCATTATCATCATGCAAAAGGCTCCATCGTTCTGTTACTTAACTGAGTAACTGTTGGACACAAATAAGGATTTTTTTTCCCCTTCTAAGTCTTGTAAGAGAGTCTCTGACTTTTACAATTACTGTATCATCTGCTGCCATCTCCTGCAGAAACACAGCTTGAACTTTGGAGGAAGACAGGAAAATTGAGGTATTGACATTCTGAGCTTTCTACTGGTCAGTGCTGACTCTCAATCCCATGGAAAAGTGTGTCCTGTAAATTCCAGGTTGGCAGAGTTTGAGAATGTAGAAAATGAATATTTAAATAATCTGGGACTCTTACATCCCACTGATTCCATTTCTCTTTCATTCAAGTCTGCAGTGTTTTGGCAATTGCTACCATGCACAACAGGGGCTGCTGGTTTTCACTGCAGCCTGAGGAAGGAACTCTTATCAGCAGAAGCACAACAGTGGAGCTTACGCAGTATATAGCAGAGCAAATCCACAGTACACGGGCTGCACAAAGAGTACCTGATTTAATAAGACATGTGACTGTTGTTCTAACATGAATAGGCATAGACTTGTGCCCAGGGGATGGACTGACAGATTTCACATTTTGAACATCTGTATTTAGCTGCACATTACTGTACTGCTGTTTTGCAGCCTGACTGATGTCTAGAAGTGAAAGACATCAGTTCATTGAAGAAGAAATAAACTAGAAAGAAATTCTGTTCTCAGAATAAATAGGTTGATAGAAGAATAATGCTACAGGGAAAAAAACAAACCAAAACAAAACAAAAAACCCAAACCAAAAAAAGCCTGCTTGGCCCAGTAACCCAAAGACATGTCAGTAAGATCATCCTGACCACAGCCCGAACTGACTCCATATCTGTACTTACATAAACCTTCCTTTTTGTGCTACTCTAGTGTATCAGATAGCTTCAGTTTACCAGTAATAGAACTACAGAAATAGATCTATAACCATATATAAACATTTTTTTCTTCTGTGCTCCTCCAGTTTTATAAAATCATTTTAAAATCATACAGCTATTTTTAAACTAGATTTTTGCAGCTTAACTGGCCTAGCATATCAAAACAATGTAGTCATCAAGAGAGTTACAGAGGAACAAGCACACTATGAAAGAATGGCAGATGGTATTATTGTCAAAATGGAAGCGGGCTGGTGGTCAAGTCTAATCATTCATGGAAAGTTACATCATACTTGAACTTTCACACAGGAAGAGCACATGGATTAAACATGTTCAGTGAATTTATTTTACAAATATTATACTGGTGAGTAACAATCCAGACATGCTCCTCAGTGCATGGGAAATCCACATACTTTTCAAGGGAACTAAATATATGTATTTGCTAAGACCAAACCTATTTCCAGTGAACCTGTTGAATCTGACAAGATCTCACGCAAGAATTATACTGATGTAGGTCAATTAGTTTTACCAAATTACTCCCAACTTACATTATTACAGATGAGACCAGGATGCCATTTAGTCTTCAACTGGAGTAAAATCTCACCCATAAAGATGCACCTGCACTTCAGCATTTAGCAAAATGGAAGTGATGAATCACACTCTTGCCCTAAGAGTGACACAAAGGAGCAATCAGCTTGAGCTGATGTTCTGGCACTAGTTAAGAACATGCTCGTGACTCCCCACGTTCTAAGTTTCTCAGTCCTTGAGATGAAGCTCCCATAGTCTGCAGCAGCATCAAAGACAGTCACTGATGATATTCAGTGCCTTGCATCCAAAAAACTTCAGGGCACACAAAAATTGTTTAAAAATAATTTTACACATCACAAAGATAGAATTGACATTTGAGTTAAAGCTTCATTTTGAATTAACACCGCACCGTACTTTGAGACTGGAATTGAAAAATGTAATGTGAAATTATTTAGCTATTGTAAGAATTTGGTCAGAATATAATTATAAGAAGAGGAAATCAGCTTGGCTCTCTAAACTTTATGAAAAGGTTCAGTGAGATCTATAATGACCATAAATTGTTGAGCGATCAGACGTATGTTACAGTTACAGAAATGTAGCATATTAGGCAGCACAGTGAAACCCAAAGCATATAGTTTTCTTGGCTCAGTACTTATTCCGGGAGAAGAATGCAATCTGCTCACTAGCTTTACTACATCTGGTGTCAGCCTAAATTCTACTTGAAATCTCATTCGATTAATAACTATGACTGATTTTGCTTATTTTGCAAGAGTTCAATTCCTGGTAATATAGCGAGCAGAGCAATTAAAAACTAGACTACGCTAGAGTGAAGAACCAAATTATAATGCTTATATAGCATTTTTAACTCTTTAAAGCATTGCAAAGCGTGGGCAAATTAATTTTTAGAGCATCTGTGAAGACAGTGAATTAGATCATGTTCTTTATGCTCAGATTCAACCAGACTAAATGGCAGGGATCTTGGAAACTACTTGTAGCAAAACCATACTTATGGAGGTAAGATGAAACATATTTTCAGATAAAGCAAGGGTATCACATCAATTACGCGTTAGGAAATAAAAAGCTGAGTAAGGTGGCTGCTTAGCAGTATTCTTACATGCTAACATTCCTCTCTGTCCATAAATATCTCTGACAATAAATGTTAAATCGACCCTCACAGAAGAGTATATACCTTCCACTCTGTAGTTAAAAAAAAAGGTGTTTTTTTTAAAAGAAAACTTAAGTTCTACACCAGCTTCCACCTACTTTTTGTTTTCCTTTATATATTTTGTTCTCTAGTACCCAACAAATATTTCCCTCTTAATAGATCGACCAGTACAGTTAGAAGTATCAGGTCTTTCAATTGCAAAATGAATGCTAGACCATGGGGAGTCAAAAGTAAGGGGTAAAAGGTAAATCACAATTGTACTTCCAATTAATTTGCTGTTTCCTGTCAGCTGTGACTAAAGAATACAGGCCATCATTTCCAACCTGGTGGAGCCAGATGGTGTGATGTGATACAGATAATATTAATGGTTGCATGCTGCCTTCTCTTGACTAATCAAGAGTGCTGCTTCACGCTGTTTTTGGGGAGAAGACTGCAAAGCCAAGGAGATCTGTCATTCTAAAGAAGCATGAAGCAGGAATTCCTCTTTGTTCAGACAGACTTTGGTTTCTATAGTTGGTACCCAAAATTTTAGGCAGACCTTTTTACTCCAATTTTTATTGAAGAGATTTGTCACAGTACTGCAAATGTTTTCAAGTATTGAAGAAAGTGGAGGAAAACCCCTCTTCAAAACGCATGCAAATTTACATTTTTGATTTGGAGTTCTGGATCATTGCTCTGAGGGCAATTCTCTTCCCCCCTCAGTGTGTTCTAAGATAGTATTTAAAAAGTGAAAGCAATAACTCACAACAGTCATTTAGTATTCAGAAGAGAAGGCTGCGGGGAGACCTGGTTGCAGCCTTTCAGTACCTAAAGGGGGCCTATAGGAAAGATGGGGAAAATCTTTTTAGTAGGGCCAGCTGTGACAGGACAAGGGGTAATGGTTTTAAACTAAACCAGGGTAGGTTTAGACTAGATATAAGGAAGAAATTCTTTACAATGAGGGTAGTAAAACACTGGAACAGGTTGCCCAGAGAGGCAGTGGAGGACCCACCCCTGGAAACATTCAAGGCCAGGTTGGAGGGGGCTCTGAGCAACCTGATCGAGTTAGCGGTGTCCCTGCTCACTGCAGGGGGGTTGGACTAGATGACCTCTAGGGGTCCTTTGCAACCCAAAACATTCTAGGATTCTAGGATTCTAGGATTTTATTCCCTATCACAATTTAGCACTTTACAAAGAACATGGAAGAGTTTCTTTCATTGAGCTTAAAAACACCACCGTATGTTACATTCTTTGCCTGAGCCTTAAAAAAGAAACACAGGCTACTTCTTTATTCTTTCAATCCCAATAGTATGTGATTTCTCAAATCAGGAAGCATTTCCAAATGGCCCAAATTTGGATACACTTTTGATACTGCAGCACTAATGATTGCCACCACCTTAAAATCAATTGAGCCACATCCTGCAATACTTGACATTCATTCAGGTAAAATGTTAATCAACCTAAATAGTGACTTCAAATCAATAATGACTTCAGGATTCCATGTAGTGTTGCTTTTCATTTTTAATAAGAATTCATTTTGAAAGTTCATGTAAGCTTCCCTCACAGGCAATTAAGGAAACTTTTGATCTAAATAAATCCAGGTTTTAATTTTAATCTGTTTCTAGAACACTTTTTCATCTTAATTTATAACACTTTGACAGTGATAGATGGGAATCCCATCTTCCCATAGTAAGCAAAATTATTTTTCTAATATCATTTGCCTCTGTTTTAATTTGAAAGATCTAATTTTTATGGTGTATGTTCTGATACGTGGTATATTCTCTTCTTTAATAAACAGTAGTTCAACTATTTGTCTTTGTAACCTCTAACTATAAAAAATAGAGAATAAAAAAAAAATTTCTTTATAGCATGTAGTAACACAAAAACACTCCAAAACCTAGACTGGAAGAAAATATTTTCAGCTAAATTGCATTATCAAATTTCATGCGATTTCTATTAATAATATCAACTAAAATCTGGTTTTGTTTTTCATACTGAAGTGGTACATCTGATCTTCTCAGGCACAAATGCTATTTTTAAATAAAAAACTGCTTCTATAAATATTTCAGCTTTAAACACCCATAATTCAGTTTCTCTTTTTTACATCTAGAAATGCAGCAGGGCCTTGGAGAGGTTAAACAACTACAAAAAAACTCAAACGTCCACGTAATGACTGCTAGTAGCATTTCCCCATGTTCAAAGCAGACTGTCCATAATTCAGAGGACAAGACAAGGTCACTAATAAACATCAGTGAACTGTGTCTGCTTTTGCAAGTTCCACATAAAAATAGTGCATCCCTAGGAACACAAAACAGACATAATGGATTGGTTCACATCAGAACACACATAAACACAAGAAACTAATCATCTTTTGATTGCAACAGGCTCTGACTCAATTCTTTTGCAACACTAGCAGCCCTCTCCTTTGTATAGGGTTAAAAGAAAGGAAAAAAAAGTTGTTTTGTAACTTTAAACAATTAGAACTAATGCCAGAGCCAAATTCAGTTCTTTGTAGACAAAAGACTGCATTTGGCCTGTCATGGTCTGCACATCTGGCAGAACTGGACCTGAAAAACTACAACACACATCATGAATGCATCACCAATTGGATTACCATCTCCCACCAGAAAACACACACGCAGCAGGGTAGGAATGAAGATGTTTTCCACCACCTTGCTTCTTCTGAATGTAAGAAGTGATTCCAGGAGGGACTAAGGGTACCACTTACCTGCAGCTATCTGTGTCACAGAATATCTGAGAAAGCAAAAAGCACTCCCCTCTCTAAGTAAAATATCTTCAGCTCTGAAAGGAAAAAAGACCCACCAAGTGAACCAAGTCATGAGTTATAACATGGTGGGGAAACCACTGGGTAATTATCAACTCACTGATTAAAATGTCAGCCTATAAGGGGCCAACACATGGAAGATACTACAAGTGATACATAAAGAAGGTGCTCCTGAATCATTTGCTCTCATAATAACAAAATGTTGAGGAAGAGGGTGTTGTTATCCTTAATAGCCAAGTGACAATGCCTATTGAATAATCAGAGAAAGATCAATGACCTCTGAATTACTCAAGACCTTTGTTATTACAGATACTTCCTCTTATTCAGTAGCTTACTAAACACATGAAAACTGTTCAAGTTCCAAAGGATAAACCATCTTAAAATACACTGTATCTGAATAAAAGAGATGTACCAGCTGTCCTTCCTTCACCCCCCTCCCTCAAAAAAAAAAAGGAGGAAAGAATGCGCAACATATTTTATTGTTGCTTCTTCAGTACTTTTAAGTTTTTAAGGTATCATAATGCATCGCATCTTCTGCATACTTTCTTCTAAGTTTTTCATTCTTATCCCTACTTAGCTTTCTGGGTTCAGAAAGTACCATAAAGAAAGACAATTTATTCTTTAATATTGGTTTCAAGACATATCTTGACTTAGCCAAACTGTCATGTCCTCCACCCTTTACTGCCCAGCCACCACATACAGTTAGTAAGGACATTTCTGCTGACATCTTCCTGTCTTTTCCCTCCATCTGTGAGGCACTGTGGAAGCTAGTGTGTTCCCAGCTGGGGGTGGGAGTAGATTTGTAAGTGCAGGGTAATTTATTATTGAAACCTGCAGAAATGGAGAGAAACACTTGACATCTCCTTGCTAACTTCTAGTCGTATCTCTGCCAAGATTTTTAGCCTCTTGCAACACTATGAATCAAATCAATCTTTCTGTCTCCTCTATGCCCTGTCTTCCTCCCCCCAAAGGTTCTGATCTCCACATTTCAAGGGAAAGAGAGCACCAGGGAGACACAGTTATGAGAATGAAACTGATCAGGACATGCATGTGGCTTTCTATGACTAAGCCTAAATTTCACATGAGGACATGCAGTCTTCCTGGTAACTTCAGGTGAAAAAGATTTGAAGTAAAAGTTTTATGGATTTTTGGAAGTAATGAAATATCTAGGAGAACACAAGGCTGCAAATGCTTTTAATCTTCAGGCAGATTTCCTCATGACAGGATGCAGCGTGCATCGCCATTTGTTTGTATTACTTTTCCCACCCATCTATCACTTCATCTCACTCTCTGAGACTGAATTTTGACCTCTCCGTTTCATATATTTTGCTAACATCACCCAGGATTTGGATAAACAGTGACAGGGGAAAGCTACATGCAAGTAGGCCTCCCTTCCTCATATTAGAAAACTAATGATCAGAAAAATAGATTTTTCAGGAAAGTAACATACATTCTAAAGCTTCTGAAGAAGCCTGAGGATGATTTGGGACAAATAGTGTCCCCACAGACCCTAATAATTCACCAACATCTCAGTGAGAGAAACTGCATCATTTACATGCAATACTGGCAATATTTCTACTGGCAAAATTTCTGAATACTGGAAATATATTGGAAAAAAAAAATCTCATTATTTTATCACCAGCAAAAAACTGTCCAGACAGATTATGTATCAGGTATCTTCAGAGATATTTCATTAATACAGGCAAATCCTTGGTTGTAAAGAGGTTAATAACTTCACCAAGCTACATGAGATGAAGAACTACTGACTAGTGAATTAGAAATAAAAGGTGGAAGTGATTTCAAATGAATGGTGCTGATCATTATAATAAGAATGAAAAGCAAAAGATAAACACTATCAGTGTTGACCTTTTAAAATTATTTCTAAAAGCTGGAGACCTATGGCTAAAATACATTAAAAATTTGCCCCATACAAATTTTTGCTTGATAGTGTCCATTTAACTTACAGTCAATAGACTTATTTAAAGAAAGGGCACCAAGGAAGTCCTCTATTAGGCGCTATCCAGAATTGTTTTCAAGTTAGCCTGTGTGTTGACGAGCACTTTTCTAGACAACAAGATGTCACAGGTATTCATGGTTTTGCACTAACCAGGCCAAAACAAGGGAAGCAAATATCTAGAATACTTGTTGATTCACTGACCAGGCACCTGGGTAGGACACACCTACAAAGGAGCATGGGAGGTAAAAAAATATATAGATTCTTGTCACCATGCAAGCAACAGTAAGAGACCTAATCCAAAACTTACTGAAGTCAAAGAGTCACACTGACTTCACTGAATAATGCAGCTGTCCTAAACAAAGGTGGAACTACTAAGTCTTTCCTAAAGCTCCTTTCAGAAGGAAGAGCTGCCATTTCAAAGTCTAACAGGAAGGACTTGGTAAATTATTTCATCTCTAACCTCAAATGATCTTGCCTCTTCACTCATATTGACAAATTGCAGCCATTTACCCCCTGTTTTTCTTAAAAGTAAGGTGAATATAGTAATTCTGCATCTCACTGAGATAATATTTGTGAAGTTATTTAAGATCTTGTAATGAAAGAACTGAAAGTCCATATTAGTACATATGAACTATGGTGTTACTAAATGGTACACTGTAATTTGATTTTCATTTAAAAATAACCCTCTTTTACACAACATAAGTACAAGGCAACACTACTACAATACATTCTTTTCAGGTTTGATAGCAAAGTTTTAACTGTTTGGATTTAAATTTCTCAGGTTGCAGGTTGAATTTATTCTGCACATTTCTGGGAAAAAAAAACCAGTAATTTCTAAGAGAAGGGTAAGAAGTGCTTTTTCTTACAATATTAAAAAAAATAATATACTAGAAATTCCCCATGAAAACGGGTAATAAATTCTTCAGAGCTAAGACTTGCAATCTGACAAGCAAAATTGCCCAGATTTCAAGGCTGCCTGTCATGTACATGATTTGAATCTTGTAAAATTAAACTTCGATAAAAGAATCAGGGCTTCCATATACTCAGTATGGAAAAAGAACAAGATATAGGGCCAGAAACATCCCAGACCACAAGAGTCACTGGCCTCAGAAACTAGACTAGGACTCCACACCTGGGTCTCACACTCTTCTGCTCAAAGAGAATAGATTCCACATCTTTCGCAGCTATAGTCCCTGTTTTCTCCCTTCTCTCCCTTCTCTCCAGGGCTGACATGACAGTAAGATCACCTACACTTGTTATCAGTTACTCCTGTTTTTCAAATGGAAAAATAAGGGCTATGAATAGAAATGTTTCAGCTGTTTTAATAAACTGTTGTGTAATAACATTTTATATATTTAAATTTGGGGGTGGGTGAAAGTGTGTGTTTCCGGACATGCATAACAAGAAAATTATATCTGAAAGACTACGTGAAAGAAACAAGAATTAAGCTTGGCTGAGTAACCTTGTAATTCTGTTTCCACGGAGGTATATCTTATAATATTTAAGTTATGTTCAAGCACTACTTTCTGACAGAACCATTGGAATACCTTACTTCTGTGATAATTGATTTGTCTTCTCTACCTTTGGAACCAAAAGACTGAGTAAATAAAGTGGTCACACTTACAGTAAAATCTTTGCCCCTAGGAACCAAACCAGTATTACTGTAGCTCCAGGCAGGAGTCACAGTCTTTGCTGATGGGCAACTGGGAAAAAGCAGTCTGAACACAGTTGGTTTTAAACTATGATGTCATGGCCATTTGTAGATGGCCACCTTATCATTCAGTACTCCAAATCAAGATGTAGTCCTTCTTCATAAGCAAGAATCCATTGATGGTCCAATGAAAGTGACTAATGAAATTTTCCATCAATTATAGTGGGACAAAGACTGTTCTTGCATTTACATCTCTAGTAGAATGTCTTGATGGCCAAATTCATTAAAAGTTGAAAAAATTAGGAATTTGGGGCTTGGGAGACAGAACTCAATTTTTACAATCGTCCCCCAAATGTGACTTTTCAGCTGCAGATTATCAGCTGTTCTTCTGGGACACTAAATACCTCTATGAGCCTGGGCCTTCAATGACATAATTATTCAGTCTTATTTTTCAGTAATCTGCTATTTCCCTTGTCCTTTGGTACGATAAAGTAATGTCCTACTTTTTGGCCGTACCCTCATGACTGTCCTATCCTCAAAAAGGGGGACGGGGGACAAGGGATGACACAGGACATGATGGGATGGACCTGCAACTATGTAGAATGCAGGAAATACTTCCAGTCATGAGTCTGTGCATATAGATGACGTACAGTGAGAATACAGCCAATGCTGCTCCTATTTTATAACTTGGTGCACTTTCATGTTTGTAACATAACAAGGAGTATATATTTTAATTATAAGGTTGAATATCTTATGATTAAATATTCAGTGCAAGAAATAGCGTTACGAGATTGACATGGCTGTGTTAAGTGTACAGTGTTTGTGAAATTAACAAACTTTGTTTCTGGAGCTTTATATCCTTTCAAACACGCAATAGCTTGCACTACATCATATCCTAATTTCGTCTTTAAGTATATAACATGTATGTGTATAGTTGATTTTTTTTCCTATAAGACAACTTCCTGGTGTTCAGGACAGTCATAAACTTCAGTTTTAAAATCATCAAAACATTTCCTCCCCTCATTTGCTTCCCTTCACTTTGTTTAGAATGAGTAAGTGAAGAAAACTGATCATTTTCACAATGCATTACTTTTTCCTCATACAACACATGAAATAATATCTTAAAAATGAAATATTTGCACAAGAACTTGCACATGACCAGAAAACCCTTTTCTAACCTAGTTTGACAAAGGTTACTAACTGCTCTGAGCAGATGTGGATAAGAGGCCATTCAAACGCATGTACAACATTTCCTGAAATACTATTTGGAAAAAAAATTTCTTAGTATTTAGTTCCTTGGATGTCTCTTCTCTAATGCGCTTATCCTGACAGCGTGCTGGGCCTGCATTCCAAAAAGTCATCTTGATGGCTTCTTTTAGTCCACTTCCTTGGAATAATGCCCTCTGATACATGGCTCAAAAGAATGTGCTGGCCTTCCTGTACTGAGCAACTCAACAGTTGACTATGTACAGTAAAGTCAGTTCACTTCCACAGAGCAAACAGTGCTACCTGATCTTATTAGCCTTTTTACTCTCCTGAGAATCTTTATGTAATGTTGCATTAGTAGCCTTTACTAAATTAGAAAACCAAAAGGGAAGATAAATCAATATGAATGTACGTTTGCTGATATTGATTTTTCCCCTCATAGTCAGCATGGGAATACTGTGGCTCCTATTAATATAAGGAGTGGGAGAGCTTTAAATGGTTCTGTCTGGATAATTACCCATAGTTTTGGAAACTTATTTAAACTTCTTTAGTCTGTAATTTTGAACTAGACATTTCATGAAATCAAATCCTTCTCATGAATAATCATGTTAGGATGTTGATGAAAATTTCTCGATGCAGATTATCAACGAGATGACTAGGAGAGGCATACGACCTATTACTCATGAGAAAGGATGAAGAGCTGGGCAATACGAAGGTCAAGGGCAGCTACTAGGCTGCAGCAGGCACGGTATTCTACAGTTCAACATCCTGAGGGAAGCGAGCAAGGGAAATATTGGAATCACAGCTCTGGAGTTCAAGGTATATTTCAGCTTGTTTAGGAATGTGCTGTGTGGGATCCAACAGAAGACTGCCCTGCAGGGCAAACTGGCCAGGACAAGTGGTTGGTCCTCATGAACCCCTTTTTCAATCCACATGAACAGGTCATTCTGATAGGCAGGAGTGAAGCAAGCATGGCAGAAAGCCCTTCTTGCCTTTCATATCTCTCACTATTTCCAACTCCATTCTGAGCTCAAATGTGGAAAAGAAAGTATGCAGAGGGTGGAAGCAGCAACAGGGTACCCAGGAGGAGCACACAGACATGGCCCAAGAAGGCAGGGATAGACTCAGGAAAGCCAAAGCTCAGAGGGAGTTGGAAATAATGAGAGATATGAAAGGCAAGAAGGGCTTCTGTCAGCACACTAGCAGCAAAGGGAAGGCTAAGAAGAATGTGCACCCACAGGTCAGTCTGGCAGGGAAATTAGTGACAGCGGACATGGATAAGGCTCAGGTACTCAATGCCTGGTTTTGCCTTACCTCTCGTCAGAGGTATATAGCAAAAGGATGAGAGGCAGCAGACAAATCAAAGGAGGAAATTCCAATTAGACACAAGGAAAATACTTTTCATTATGAGGGTGGTAAAACACTGCCCAGAAACACTGTGGAATCTCCATTCCTGTTGCTAGTACTTTTGCTTTAAATCAAAGATCTGTTCAGTCACTTTTATGGAAAAGGCAGATTTGGGATCTTTTTTTTCTGTTACCGTATCAGTTTAAATACAGTATTCTCATTCACAAAGATCATATTCCTGAGTACCGTAGGACACCTGAGAATCAATGAAACTACAAACTTAACATGGTTATAATACTCTCCTAGCATAGCAAGATGGATTTTCCATGTGAAAGAAAAAATCCATAAGCCAAGCCACCTTATTCACTTACACCAAATGCAAATGGAGTCATCACTGATGGAGTTAACACAGATAAACAAATGCTAGAGGAAATCAAACTTCAGAAAAGCTTGACATCATTTCACTGCTTGAAATTTTTAGTGACAAGTAAAATGACCCCCTCTCCTCTTTTAGGCCTGTTTTTTTGGGGGGTTGGGGTTTTTTTTTTTTTGTATACAAACACACATATATATACTACCTAGAGCTCAGGCAAAACAGCTTGGTTTATATAATTTTTGCAAACAGCAATATCCAAGATAGAATGTTAAAAATAGTACCCTACGCCTTTTTCTCCCTCAATATCCTAAACCACATTTCAAACAGCAGTCTCCATTGACATACAGTTAGTTTTAGGATAAAATGTAACTGCTATTTATCAGTTGGAATTAATTATACTGAGACATTTGAAAATGTTAGGCTGTATCATCTCTCTTGGAACTGTACAAGGGGCTTTTACGTCTTGTGGCAACTGTTGCCAAGTAGTAGGGAAAAGAGAGATGCTTTCTAGCAGGCTTTATCCTTTCATAAATGCTCCCTCAATCATTCCAACATTTCTCTTGATGGTCAACCAACTTCTACAACCCTTAAGTCTATGTCCCTTTCTTCCTCAAGTGGGCAGAGAAAATGCCTGTTGTTCTGTATCCCTCAGAAACCACTCTGAGACAAAGAGACAGAAAACGTACACAATGCTGTATCTGGTTCCTAATTGCTCAGTGCTGCATGAGAAGACACTCTCCATACGTTCTGTTCCGTAACAGCAACCATTTCCAACTAGGTCATGTCACAAGCAGCAATTAAAGTGACCTAAAAAATGGTCGTGGCAGAAGGGCAGTTTCCAGTAATGATGGCACTCTGTTTACCCATCCTTGTGCTCAACATTTCATTCCATCAAAACCTCAAAACATTCCTCTTACTCTGCTTCCATTTATAAAATATACCTGAATTTTTCTGTCCCAAGGTCTACACAACTCTGCCCTTTCCATTTAATTTTATTCCTAGCAGGTGTCTCATTCTGGCTGCAAGCCTTCTTCCATTTTGCCCCCATGCTAATCCTGCCTTCTGCTCCATCACGGCAAGCCTTGTGCCACCTCAGCTCTGCCTGCTATACTCCATCCCATCCTCCTGGTTCGTCTGTCCCCTCACCTCATCAGTTGTGAATCCACATGCATCCTGCTTCCCATTCTGTACGCTCATGTATTATATCAACAATAACACAATACTACCACTACTACTTCTCTTCCAATCCTGATCTCTCCTTTATAATCCAATCTACCAAGTTGTCTCATGCATTTTGTCTCGCTCCTGCCTTTTCCTTTTGATTCAGAGATGAAACTAAACATGCTGGCTTTTGCATCAGAAAGGGAAAAAAAAAAAAAGAACATATGGATTAGAATAAGGACTAAAGGAGTTGTTTAAGATGTTAAACTCCTGTTTGACAGAGTGCATCCTCAGCAAGTTTGCAAATAACACAAACTAGGAGGTGTGGCTGATACACCAGAGTCATGTTGCCATCTGGAGCAACTCAACAGGCTGGAGAAATGGGCCAACAGGAGCCTCGTAAAGTTCAACAGGGAAGTGCAAAGTCCTGCACCCAGGAAGGAACAACCCTAGTCACCAATATATGCTGGGTGCCACCCAGCTGGAAAGCAGCTTGGCAGAAAAGGACCTGGGAGTCCTGGTGGACACCACATTGAACATGAGCCATCAATGTCCCCTTGCTGCAAAGAAGGCAAATGCTATCCTGGGCCACATCAGGCAAAGTATCACCGGCAGGTCAAGGTAGGTGATCCTTCTCTGCTCAGCACTAGTGAGGCCACACCTGGAGTATTGGGTCCAGTTCTTCACTCCTCAGTACAAGAGCCATAGATGCACTGGAGAGAGTCCAGCAAAGGGCCACAATGACGATTAAGGGTCTGAAACATTGAAGCATCTCTTCCATGGGGAAAGGCTGAGAGAGCTGGGACTGTTCAGCCTGGAGAAGAGAAGGCTTGGGGGATCTTATCAATGTATATAAATACCTGAAGGGAAGGTGCAAAGAAAGCAGAGCCAGGCTCTTTTCAGTCATGTCCAGTGACAGGACAAGAGGCAATGGGCACAAACTAAAACAGAGGAAGTTCCCACTGAACATCAGGAAACACTCTTAGGGGAGGAGGGGGGAGGATGGGGGTTGTGTTTGTTTGTTTTTTAGGCTTTTTCTTTTTCTGTGAGGGTGACCAAACACAGGCACAGGCTGCCTGAGGAGGATGCAGTATCTCCCTCATTTGGAGTATTGGAGGTCCTGGGCAACCTGCTCTAGGTGGCCTGCTTGAGGGGGTTGGATAACACGACCTCCAGAGGTCACTTCCAACCTCAACCATTACTTGATTCCAAGAGCACCATGAAATACATTGTATTCACTGATTTGTTAATAACTGAACTCCCTCAGAAGCCACATAAAGCTGTTTCAGGAAGATCTTTCCTTGAAGTTGAGTAGTAAGTCAAAAGTAAATAACAGAAGCACCTAACAAAAATGTCCTGAAGTTGTTTTAATTTTACACAGTCTTATTAGGTTTACTAGTGCTTAAATGACACAGCAATTTCACTGTAGATTACAAAACAAATTCAGCTGAAGATTATATTTATAAGACTAAGAACCAGCAGGAAAAATAAGAGGAAGAAAGAAACCTTGGCCTGTTACTGCTTATGGAAGTTTTTCTTTGAAAAATCCATGTAGTTCATGTTTCTGTCAAGCAAGGTAATATGCCTGTAAATTTAATCTGACAGAAGACATAGCACAGCATCACTAGAAAATGACAAAATCAGATTGTAGGAGATGGACTGCCAAACGCCTTCACAGCTCTCAGAATTCACCAGGGGAAACAAATTCACACAAGTGTAATAAACCCAGGCTCAGATACCCACTAGAGGTTTGTGGTGCTAATACCTTTAGTTTCCACTTCAAAAATCTCATTCAAAGTGCTTAAACCTTCTATTGGTTGCCTGCTGGAAGGTGCCTTTGGCCAAATCCATCCCTCCTAAAAACCAGGGATAGACTGCATTCATTGTTTCCAAGGGCAACACTTCAAATGTTATCAAGTTTTATCTTCTGGTATAGTTACACAAATCTGAGCTCCTCTTTTTACCCAAGCCTTTCTTCCCATACCCACATACCCTAGAGCAACAAAAATAATAATAAAAATTAAGAAATAGAATTAAAAAGAAGAATTCTTACATTTCAGGAAGAAGCAAGTGATTGAATTTATAGCATAGAGGTAATTGTAGAGCCTTATTGCAACATGCTGCATAACAAAAGAAAAAAGTCAATTTTCACTTAGAAAGGAAGTTTACTTTAAAACAAATATCTCATTGATATTTGCTAGCCAAATGAAGCCAGTAACAAATAAAAATGATCACCCAAAGCGTTATACCAAAATGTAAAGGTCATGCTATTATAAGTTAGGTGATTTCACATTAAAGGACATGTATGATAGCTTTTAAGCCTAACTTTAACTGCAGAAGATAACACTTGTGAGATCCTTCATAAGCTCTTACCACCTGCAGGAGCACATATGAACTAGCCATTAGCATCACAAGAATTTCCCCGTAGCAATTTTCACGAGCAGCTATCAAAAATACAAAAAGTTTGGGGAAATGTTTGAGGCAGAAACCCCACTTTACTTGCTTGGTTATTTTAACTTCAAGGATCCCTCCTTATATCATCATTTATCTCTTGTAGCTCTCTAGAATTCAGTATTGTTACAAGAGACTAGCTTCATTCACTTACGCTATGTCTAAAGCCATGGAATCCTTTATCAGTCTTTAATGAACACCAACATCCTCATTAAAAAACTCCACCAAAACCCAAGAAGATACTTCTGTCAGTTGAGAAAGCAATAATGCAAATTCTCTGTAACAGCTACAGGTATAACAGGTATTCAGACCGTGTCCCTACTTCACCAGTTAACTCAAAAGAAAGCTGATTTGGACATAGAGAACTCAATTTTCATTAACAGATACTTTAGCACTGCAGGCATAACTCCCCATGCACCCCACGCCAGCCCCTGACCAGGCTCAGCCCGAGCGCTCCTCCAGCCTTGCTACCAGCTTCTTTGCAGCAGCAAGAGTAGCGCATCTTTGCAATGACTCCATTTCCTTAATACGGCAAGAGCTCCTGTGCCAGGTGAGGTGTAAAAATGAGGTCCTGACTTAATGTAATTATCTAATGGAATTTTCATATTAGGAATTAATTAAATGAGGCCATCTTCTCTGTAACTAGTTGGAAAATAGCTCTTCTAGGGCTACAGGTGTTTGATTCTGCCAAATTAAATGGTGATTACCAAAAAGATGTGGTTGGAAAGGTATTATCTTAGGTAAGATATAATTATATCTTATTAACCTCT
>NW_009258554.1:1395093-1400848 GCF_000687185.1 Egretta garzetta
ACTGTGCAAAGAATAAAGCTGATTGATTGAAACAGTTTATGGCAGTTTATCAGGGTAGAAATAAGGTAGTGGCTATCAACAATATTTTACTGATTATAAGCACATATGGTTGTGGTAACAAAATTACTGAAGAACTCAAATACTGGCCCAAAATGGTTGCCTTCTCATAGTAAAATCCAGTGTAAACTTTTTAACTGTAATTAAAGTAGAATGGGGGTGAAAGTAAAGGAACTTGAAAAGTGAAACCTTATGAGAAAAATTACTGAAGGAAGTCAGTTATTTCTGCTACATTAAATAAACAAAGGAGGTGAAAAAAGCCAACAAGTTTTGACAGTATTTTTTCTTTGCTATAGCAGGAAAGTCAACAATGCATGTTTAGAACATTATAGAGACTGGACGATGTAAACTAGAATTTTATGAAGAGATCTGACAGAATCGTACTCACAGTTGTATAGTTACGGAAGTCAGGCAAAGTTTATGGATAGCTTTATTGTATCAACTAGTATAACTGGTAAAAAATATTCCATGCACAAAAATCTTTATACTTCTATTATTTTCTCATTTCTGCTCTACTGAAAGATAAAACACTAAAATCATATAATCACTTAAGACATTGAAAACCTAACACTGATAAAAATCAGAATTTTTACTGATTAAATGCACACAAGAAAGTTTTTTTTTTCCTGTATAACACTATAATTCAGTACATTTACATTGGTACAGCCTCTCTCTTCCTCCTCCTGAAATATGTCTTTTCCTGGTATTAATGTTTTTTTTCAGCTCAGATTATGCCATCTGAAAAGTGATTTAAGCTAAACCAAAAAGAATTCCAGAAGAAGAATATCTACATAGGAAGTGAGAAAGAAAAAACTGTAGTTCAGTTAATTATGATAAGGAACTTTCCTTTAGTTCTCCTCCAGCTAGGCAGAAGCTGGGCCTATAAAAAAGGTAAAGCTCAGTATCTTGCAAATAAATGTACAGCAAAAGAAAAAGTGTAGCGTTACTTACTGCCAGAATCACTTAGCAAAATGTAAAAGTGAAAGAAAGAAACAGTCTTTTGGTAAAAACCCAGGCTCTTACATGCAGGGGAAAAAAAAAACAAACAACCTTCAACTGAAAATCATAGTAAATTATAGTTAATTATTTCATACACAGTATGTATAATATCAGAATTTCAAAACCAACAATGCCAAAGAATACTATCCCATTCTTGTGTGAACTAACAGTTGCAGAAAATGTCAAAACGGTCTCATAAACTTCACCAGGGAGCAACACTACAGACACGCACATGCACACATGCATGCTAATAACTTAATGCACTGCTGTTTATCTGAGAGCAGGGAGGAGAGTTGTTTTGAACTGGAATGAAAGTAACCAGATTTAGTTTTAGTGCAACGAGATTTTTTTTTTAATAACTGCACCAGATGAAACTATATAGTCTGACCCTATACTTGTTAAGGAACCTTTAGCAAATAATAAGTTACTAACAAAGAGACTAAAATTGTTTTAACCATTAGGACTGGAGTTAAGAAGTGGTCCAACAGAACAACAAACCATTTCAATTTTTGAGCATGAGGAAAGCACTCTAAAGCTAGCTACCGAGAGCCTGTAATAAATGTGGTCTGAACAGACTGTATGTTTCAACAGTGTCTGGGAAGGGGTGCAGCTAGCCTCCAGCACAAACTACAGGGGCACTGGTTCCCAAGTGGTGAGAGGTACCATGCTGCAGAGTTGTAAGCACATCCCCAGAAATATGTGGAGCATGGGTAACCAAGCCTTGTGGGATCATCCTGGAGCATCCACAGGAGCAACCCACAGTTCCCCAGGAAGCCGGCATGCTGGAAGAATACTCGAGTGGCCCTGGATGGGGTAAAAGAAGCTTATTAATACTGCCTCAGCACCTTTTCCACTAGCAGGGGCAGCAGTGGTGCCACCAGTCAGACTGAAAAGAAAATTATGGCAGCCTTGGGGAAGAAATAAAAAGGAAAAGGCAACCACCGTGCAATAACAACTCCAAAGGGGCTGGAGATGAGGAAGTGAAGCAAATAAGGTGCTCAACGCTACATTTTCTTAAGTGATTCCTGCGGTTTATTAAAAAAATTGCTGCTTGGAGAAAGGACTGAATGTGAACAGGTAGGAAAGCAGTCAGTCGGGGCTGTGATCTCAGCAGCAGTGTGAACACTTGTTTTTCAGTCAGCCCATTTCCTGAGTCTGACTGGTTCACACTGTGGCCACACATGTGCTGTGCCAGTACAGTACCAAGGTGCCAGAATGGCAGGACTGAATGGCCGGGACCTGGGACAGGGGTTGCATATGCCCAGCAGTGCCACCAAATATATTCTCATAAAATCACATCCTCAGTGTCAATAATTTGCTGTAGGAGGCACAACTTAATCTTTACAAGTGCCATAGATTCTTGGGTGTGAAACAAAGGCTTAATATCTGTTTGAACAGTCCTTGTGAAAAGGTTTGGCCTGACCATCTTAATGTTTATTATTAATGTAGACCTTAAGAACGTCATGCTGTGTGATTTTGCCTTAAATCGGTCTGGATATTACCTACACAAAATGCCTTTCATACCATGTCAAAAGCATAGGTGTGGGGTTTTTTAACAGAACAGTATCCAGGTGGGTGGAAGACAAAAATGTGACATTCTAATTATATACTTCATGAAATTATGACATTTTGAAAGCTAGAAAATTACTTTGTTTCATAAACAAATTACAGCAAAATCATTCTAACTCGATTTGATAGTTATGGACTACTGGATTACTGACTATAAGCAAATAACTGGAGTTTAAAGAATCGACCTTTTTAAGCTGTGACATTTTTGCTAGAATGTCCTTAACTTTTTAGATGCAGTGAGAATTCACAGTGTTTCTCTTCTTAATAAGATCTTGTTTCATTGGAAAATTTTTAGTCTACTATCAAGTGATCCCATAAAGCAGGGCAGAACTAATGGCTTTATTAAGTACCTATATTTCAGGCTAAGTGGAAGGAGCAATTACATCCCACTTACATAGCAAAACAGCTGGAACCAGCAGAAGTTACCTCACAGTGCAACAGAAAATATAAAAAGGCCTGATGAGAAGCTCGACAGGTTTGCTGACTCAAAACACAGAGCTAGGGAACTGTCTGTCCAGCTATGTTAGAAAGGGATGCAGTAATCCAGGAGGGAGGTAATTCTAAAGTGTCCACAAACAGGGTACCTAAAACAGACAGGCAAAATTTTTGACAGGCTTACTTCAAGATATTTAACCTCACAGTTGGGTTTTCTTCCATGGAGCTCAAGGAAACAGGACACTCTACAATCTTTGTATGTCAAGAGAAGGGCACAGGAGACATACTTGATCCGATAGGTCTGTCTCTCTAACATAACAAAGGTGCAAGGCTTCAGGTATTGGTTACTACTTGGCCTGATAAAGGGGGCAACAACAGAAATAAGGTAAGTTGTAAAAGTTGAAAGACACCTTACTTTTGCTTCAAACATATTTTTTTTTTCAGTTTGAACAGGGCTGCAATACATCTTCTAAATTCTGTATGCTGCTTTCTCCGACCTGGTAACAGTTATGAGTAACTATTTTCAGTTCAAATGAATAGCCTTTGAAATACAGCTTCTATAACACATTTTTCCTTATGGGACTTTGCAATACCCCCTCCTCATTACCACCAAAAACCCCCCACCAACCTCAGCAGGGCACCTTTTTTTGTAAGTATTATTGTTGGAGGGAGCAAAGGCATCTGGAAAGGGAAACTCCGGGAGTGAGACTCCCAAGAGTTTGACACTTCTATGCCTTGGTGACAAGTTGGGACTTTGTAAGCAGAAGAATTGTCAAAGAATTGGAAATTAGATGGTAATGAGAAACTCCAGTACATGAGGATGAATGTGGTTAGGTGTGCCCTGAAAGTGGGAATTGAGGACTATCTAATCAGCAAAAAGAAATGATTGTGCATCTGTTCACTGTTTGAGCAGCATGACTTAGCTTTCCTGCTTAATACTTCTTTTTTTGCCATTCTAGTCTGGCCACTTCCAGACCAAGGACAGCAGTTTCCCTTGTCCCCCATGCGCCCATATACCTTCCTTGCTGTTACAGGATCTGTAAGTCAGCTGGAGCTGACATATTCCTACCATGAGTAGACGAAAACCACTTAGAAACTTCTAAACTCTAACCACAGGTGTCATTACAGCCCCAACTGAAACAAGGGGCTTTAGGAAAAGAAGAAATAAGAGTGATATGGATTATAATAAAAGGGTACATATAGAGGTTTCCTCTCTCACCATATGCCTGCAGAGCAAGCTGTAGATCCTTATTCTTAGTAATGCAATTTGTAGTGGCCTTCTGGTCTACAACAGAACCTACATATTCTCTCCTGAGTCCCAAAGAACAGTCTTTCTACCCTTTCTGAGAGCATGCCCATTCCTAACTCCATTTAAGCGACTCACTTGTCCCTACATTCAATACTATAAATTCCCAGCTTGCTGTCTCTCAGTTATCGCTTATCCCCACTTCACACTATGGAAGCTTTTTCATCTGGGCTTGCCCATTTGCTCTCAGAGCAGATGCTACTGCTCACTCTATCCCACAGGCTCCATCTGGCTTAGAGTAAAAAGGAGGGAAGAAAACAAAATGGAAGTCTTCATCCTCTATGGCCAGCTATTGCCCTTTTAAAAATGTTGTGTCAGGGATATTGCAAACCAGCAAGACAGCATCCATTACCTTTGCCTTCAGTTCTTCCATGGTATCCCATTCTCTGGAAGGAAATATATCGCCCTGCTGCTTCCATATACAGGTGGTGGTAACTCCTTCCAAAACTGCTATGTCATCTGAGGTGATGAAGTAAAAGCAATTTGCTCTCACAGGGGGCTCAGGCTGGACTGCTAAGCGAATCTTTTAAATCTTTTAAAGTGTGTATTGTGTTTATCTGCATGGCACATAAAGCTCATGTATTTGCTGTAAACTGTTGATATCAATAGATTAATAATAAATATGTGTGTCTGACAGGAAAATATGGTAACTAAATCCACGGTCTTGTCCATCTGTTCCTCTGCTGTTTGTATATCTCCATATCATAGTATGCTTGTTTATGTTTCAGCTGCTTGTCACATGTATGTGTGTATATATATATACGCGAGGGTTGTATGATGGCTTAGTTTGCACTTGTGTTCTTTTCCCCTTAAGTTCTATGCAGAAGTCTGTGAGCGTATGCTAGCAAATACAGACTGTGTATATTTATCAATCTGAACCAACTTTCCTCCTGTTCGAGTGCCGTGCCTGCACCACCTTTCTGCACATGCATGAGCACACACATCCTCACAGGTACATGTGCTTAGGGATACACGTGCTAACTTTGCGCAGTCTCACAGGTGCCATCTCTCCACAGGTTACACCAGCGCGCCCAAATGCACCCATGCGTCTGTGAGGCCGAGCCTACGTGGCTTCAGGTCCACCTCAGCGTGTGCCTCCCTCCTCTCCTGAGGCTTTGGTAACGCTGTGGTGCGCACCACACCTTCTCCCGCTTAGGCTAACGGGCACACAGTGGGCGTACAGGACTCCCTGCTCGGCACAGCGAGCGCCCCGCCGAGTTTGGCCGGTTCTCTCAGGCTTGCAGGAGCGGGAACCATGTTGTTCCTCAGGCGCGTACCTGCCGCCCTGGAAGGGAAGCCAGTCAGCGGCCTCCCCAGTGGCAGGGAGAGGCCTGAAAACACCCGAAGGCTCCCAGCACGGAGGGAAAACGGCGGGCCGCTGCCGGAGGA
>NW_009258554.1:1401320-1441795 GCF_000687185.1 Egretta garzetta
ATGAGTGAGGTGCGAGGGCTGCCCCCAGGGGGCTGCCCCTAGGGGCTGCCCCGGCCCTTGGTCCGGCCGTGTGTCCTGGGGTGCTCCCTGCCCTCACCGGGCTGCGGGAGGGGTTGTGCCTGGTGCAGCCTCTCTGGGGAGCGTGAGGAGCCCTGCGGGGCCTAGGAAGCGGGATTTGAGGGGCGTACAGGGCTGTGGCAGGTTTGTCCTGCAGGGCAGGGTGGTAGGAGGCTGGGGTTTAAAGCAGGGTGTGGGCCTCAGGAGCTCCCCGGCTATCCCAACATCCGTAATGGAACCAAAATGCGTGTAAAAGTGTGCTGGAGTTACAAATACTAAAAAGGCTATTTAAGATTAAAAAAAAAAATCAATTAACTTGGGGAACCTTTTGCTAATTTAACATTCTGGCTATTTTGTGGGTGGCTCTTGGTTTGCTGTAATGGTGGGGCTTAAGGCCCGTGTTTGAAGAACCTGCGCAATCTGCCCTTTGTGTGGTTTCCCCCTTACCTATCCCTGAGGGCAGGTGCCCTTTGGAAAATCCTCACCCTGAGCCTGGCCCATGTGTTGCCCTCAGGTCTAGCAGAGGGTTAATCCAGTGCGGTGTTCAGTCTCTTGGTGTCGAGCTTTTAGCCTGTTCATTTCTTGTCATAAAACCTAGGTCAGCTGCATGGTGGCCTGCGCTAGCTCTAGTGAGCTTCATCAGCTCACCAGCTGATGAAGTTGAGTCTAGTTATTTTTTTCCACAGCTTAGGTGAGAGAGGCGTAACTGATGGTGTTGGTAAAACAGAGGTGAAAGTGGGGCTCATTAATGGCTAGCAAAATGCTGCCCTGATTTCAACTTTCTTAACTTTCCTTTTCTTCAGGAGAAGACTGATGTGGAGGGAACGCTGTTTGTTTACACAAGGTGAGGATGTAGTGTTTTAATGTTGGCAGGTGAAAGCTGTGGATGTGGAAAAGCTAGCTGGGATAAAGGGTGGCTGAATGAAGCAAAATGCTCCTCCTTGGTCAAGGGTGAAAACAAACTGAAACTGTCAGAGGCAAACATAGGAAAGAAAACACTGGGAAGGAGACATCACCTTATATTTGGCAAAGACTTCCAAATGTGATTTAAATCTCAATATGGGTAAACCATAGAAAATTGTTATATTGTTTTAAACAGGATGTAGCATTTGCAGTTTAAAAGGTGTCTGGACAAAAACCAAATAGTGAAATAAATAATGATATTCCTTAAAGTAAGGGAATGGTAGAACTTATGAGGCACTGTGTTCCCTACTTAGGGAACTTTCATACTACTTCTGTCTCATTATTAATTTTTCAGCAGCTCTGGTTGTGGCTTTTCAGAGCATTAGTTACATCATTTATTCTAGCATGTGCCTTAGGTCTGTTGTGAAGCCTGCCCTACATTTGGGTTTCCAAGTTAGTGCCCACAGCATTTCCCTGTGACTATTGTTACAATCAGAAAATAATACAGAAAGCAGATCTTGTAGGGGCTGCTGGGGTGGGACGGCAAAGCAGAAACTTTCTCCTTCAGCATTTATATTGATGAGGATCTGGTAGGAGAACTGAGAAAGCAAGAGACTGTTTGAGAAGGCGAGAGATATATGTGTGAAGTGACAGGGAGGCCCAAGAGACTGTGAGCTTTGTGTGAAGTGGGAATGCTGGTTTTAATCTTTTGCGCTCTTTTGTACCAGTAGTGGAAATTGTCATCAGTAATATTTCTAAGCTGCTTTCAGGTAAGTGGAGATAAGATTTTTTAGGGACATGGTTTAGTGGTGGGATGACAGGGTTAGGTTAAAGGTTGGACTCGATGATCTCAAAGGTCTTTTCCAACCAAAGTGATTCTATGATTCTATAAGATGCTGTTATAATTACCACCGCAAAAGGAAAGAACTGGCCTTTAGTTGTGCTAGCAGTAGGTGGAGGTGGCTAGTTGTGTACTGCAAAATAGAAGTAGTATTTCTCTGGTATGTTGGTTTTAAAACTCAAAAAATGACAACATGTAACCTGGCACTTCTAGCATCTGTGATCTTTCACTGTTCTTTCTGTTGGCTGAGGAAGTTTCCATTTACAGCAGAGACTGCTGCCCTGGCTGCCCTATAGGCAACAGTATGGAACGGGTTGTGAGCTGTGAGTAACATCATACATTGCCCTCCCCATCAGTTTTAACTTTCATTTCCTGTGCCTTTGAATAAAGTCATAAAGTCTTGTGGAAAAAACAATGCCAACAGACAGTAGGTTGGAGACCGCTGGTGTGTTGCCTTTGTGTTGCTTCTCATTACTGTTGTGACAACATAAATTAATGTGACCATTTTACTTGAGCTGGCTTATTTATCACTGATCTCATCTTTGCAAATTCTGAGGAACCGTCGAAAAATCAGACTTCTGACTGGGTTAACACCAGTGGAAGTGGACTAGTTTTTTGTTTCTTCGGGTTTTTTAAGTGAAGTACTGACTGTTGCAAACACGGATTCTTGTTAAGGATTCCACTTTTGTTTAATTTTCTGTTGACTCCAGTCCTGTAATGCAGGCTCCTGTGTCTCAGATTTCATAGAGAAATCCACCCACCAGCAATGACCAGAGATGGCTCTTTTCCCAAATGTTTAGCCATTATCTTTTCCTTTAGTGTCGTACTTTGTATGAAAGTAATCTTCTGTCAGGATCATGACAGGTTTAATAGCTCACGTTAATAAAAATTGTCTAACTGGCTTGAAGTGTGACCCCCATGAACAAGCATAATGATTTAGAGTCATAGAATCATAGAATGGTTTGAGTGGGAAGGTACCTTTAAAGATTGCCTAGTCCAACCCCCCTGCCATGGGCAAGGGACATCATTCTCTACGTCCAGTTGCTCAAACCCCCATCCAGCCTGATCTTGAACATTTCCAATGATGGGGCATCCACAGCTTCTCTGGGCAACCTGCTCCAGTGTCTCTCCACCCTCGCTTTTGTTCTTATGCTTTAGGTGGTATGGAAAATAGTACCTGGGATGACACCTACTATCTGCAGTTGTTAACCGGAGTGTTAAAAAATATATTTGCCCTGGCCCATGACTGAATCGTTCTAATTGCTGGTTTCTACTCCAGTGAGAAACTATAGGATAGGTGATGGTGGTTGGATAATGTGATGCTAATGGTCTGGGACAAAGTGACATTTTGTAACGTCTTGCCTGTTCAGAAGTTGTAGGCTTTATAACTTGAAGTGAAAACCGGACAGGCAGATGTGATTGTGCTGTGACTAAATCATTGGACCTCAACTGGTGGTATCACAGATGGGGCATACTCTCTGCAGCTGTTGTGAGACCAATGGTGCCTCTGTTATTTCTCATACATAATATAGGGTTTTGACATAATTAAAAGGATTGCACAAAACACTGCAAGAGTAAATTGTTATTTCCTTGGCAACAAAATTAGATTTTTTTAGTATCTCTTAGAAATAAAAAAAACAATTTTGGAGAACTATACAACAAAGAAATTCTGGTAATTTCTTTTTTTCCTTGACTTGATGTGATTTCTAATTGATGATTTTCAGATCGGCTTCTCCAAGGCATGGCTTCACTATTATGAACAGACTGAGCATGGAGAATCGAACAGAACCTATTACTAAAGACCTCGATTTCCAGCTGCAGGACCCTTTTCTACTGTACAGAAATGCCAGATGTAAGTCTGTGATATGTTGGGTTAAATACTGAAGAAGTGAGCTCTTCTTCAGAGGCTGTTCTTGGTTAAGGCAGTCCAAATAATTAGACTGCAGCTTTCAAGGGCTGAAACTAGCTTGTTAACAGTTACAACTGAAGGAATACATTTTGCTTTTTGATGTGCTGAAAGAGTTGCTTAGTGCTTCCTAAAATGCCACTCTTCTAAAGAAAGTATTAGAATGTGCTTAACAGTAATCTCTTCATTTAACTGTCAAGTAGTAAACTTCTATGTTCGTGTGCATGTGATGGGCGTAGAGACTCACAGAGATACTTTGTGTGTTCTGAATATACCCCAGTCAGCGTTGGGAAGTCTCGCAATAAAGCAGATCTAGTGAGGGTTGGAGTAATATTTGTAGTCTTGGTTTACTGCATAAAAATAGACAAATGCAGCCAATTCAAACCCTGTTGTCTGCTCCAGCTTCAACATACTGCCCTTAACAGCAAGTTGGAAGGCAGGTTACTTCTGAACTATTATGGGTAACTCTTGACAACATAATGTTGAGCCTCATTTAAACCCTAATGAAAGACAAAGTTATTACTTTGGGCTGTGTGTTTATCTTGCATGATTATACGAGAATTAGCAAGTGTCAGGCAAACTCAGAAGTAAGTGGGAGACATAAGAAAGCTGTACTTTTACATACAGATATACATACAGACTGTTACGATGCACAACTGTATGAGAATGAGCAGTTATACAGTGTGTATCTGTACTTGGAAGCAGAGCTGTAGTATGATCTATACTTTGTGCTTGATGCATAAAAACAGATTGCAAAAATGTTTTATGTAAACTGTGATGCACAAATGTTCCCTCTGGATGAAGTAAAAGCAGAGAAAATTTGTGGCATACAAAGCAGCCCAGTTTGATAATCTGCTAGACCTTTTCACTTCATAAACTTCCTTCGGAGTTGGAAAGTATATCAAGAGGGAATCCTGTTGTTCACACACACTATGTGGTAGAAACAATAGATAAAGACATTTTAAATAACCTAAATGAAACTTCTGTTTTTGAGAGTATTTGATAGGCTGACAAAGAATTGGAATTCACAAAAAAACTGAAAAGTGCAGATGACTCCAGGCTAGCCTAGACTAGACCAGACGTGAGGATTTTAAGTACCATGAGACCTATTTATCCCATCTGATTTTGAAGAGTCTTTCCTATGTATATGTAATCTTTTTTTATCTCATTTTGTACTTCCATTAGTTTATGTATGTTTATACTAATACTTACCTTTTGAAATCTGATCTGTTATATTTTTTTGTTGTTGTTGAGACAAGTGGTATAAAGAGTAATTAGAAGTTGTCATAACTCTATGCTGACATGAAGTAAGACAGTCTTTAGTTTGAGTAGTACGAGTAAACTGTGATTAGTTTTGGGTTTTATTAGGAGAAAAATGGGGGGGGTTGGAGGGGTGTAAACTCTTTGTTCACTATGAGATGTCAGAATTTTAGATTTGCAGGTTCTCAAATATAAGTACTAACATGCTTCTGAGCAGTGGGCCTATGTTCAAGTAATTTGTCCAGGGCTTTTTGGCTAATTGTGTAACAGCAAAATGCAAACGGCTTCTTTTCTGGGTCCTTCTGGCTAGGCGATGTTCTTTTGGGGTAGTTAACTGCTGAAATGTGTTTGCACAGCATCAAGGCCTTCTCTGTTTCTCACACAGCCCTGCCAGTGAGTAGGCTGGGGGTGCACAAGACTTTGGGAGGGGATGCGGCTGAGACAGCTGATCCCAGCTGACCAAATGGATATTCCATACCACATGATGTCATGCTCAGTAATAAAAGCTGGGGGAAGATGGAGGAAGGGGGAATGTTGGAGCTACAGCATTTGTCTTCCCAAGCAACCATTACACATGATGAAGCCCTGCTTTCCTGGAAATGGCTAAATATCTGCTGCTAATGGAAAGTAGTGAATTAATTCCTTATTTTGCTTTGCTTTACCTATTAAACTGTCTTTGTTCTCAACCCACAGGTTTTCTTAGTTTTGCCCTTCTGATTCTCTCCCCATCCCACTGAGGGGAGGGAGTGAGCAGCTGTGTGGGGCTGGGCTGCCAGCTGGGGGTGAACCCACAACACCTACATTGACAATTTGCTGGTGGCAATGTGAAAGTAACAACATGTTTCTTTCAGTTTAGGATCCCTCAGCCACGTGATCTGATAGCTTCCTGACCTCATGGCACTCTTTACTGTATTATACCCTTGAGTGCAACCATGAAAAAAAAGAAATAACAAGATCCCCAGCCAGTGTGCTCCTGGTTTTATAAAGTCATCTTCAGCCCAGGTCTGATTTTTACCACAGTTAGCTGTGCAATCTAACCATGGGTAAATCTATATCTGTTATTTTATTTGACAATTTTGTTGTCTGAGAGAAGATTCATGTTTGCTTTACTAAAAAAAGATCCACTAGTTTAGGATTTCAGTTAGTATCAGATGTGTTCCAGGTATAGGGATATGTTACCCCTAGGAATCTATCTTCCTGAAATACTCTTACAAAGGCTTAATCGTTAATTCTTCAGGAAAACTGAAGGTCTTGTATTTCAAAGGAAAACCTTTTGTTTCCTCAGATTTTTACAGAAAAATCTTTTTCCAGAGCAAACTGGCATTACAGACCCGTAGAAGAAAAGTTATTTACTGACTGATTTGACTTTTTCAGGTTTTCTTTAGATCCCTACAGATTGTTTGTGTGGGGATTTCTCCACTGAGATGCAGATACCTCTAGCCCTTTCTTTCTTACTGTGTTATTTCAAAGCTTTTGCTTAAGTATCCTTTTTCACTAGGGTCTCATCGAAATACGATTCTGAGTATCTGTCTTGAATTTTCTATATAAATATTTTCCTTGTGTTTTGCTTTATTATACAACTTGTCTTTATAATTTTTGTAAAACTGAGGTTTCAGGCTTCTTCCTTATTAAATGGAGTTTTCATCCCAAAGTGGCTTTTTTAAGCCCTAATCTTATAAGTTTATTTTTATCTCCTTCTTCCAGATACTAACAAGGAGTACTCAGTAATAGCTGTTTACTTGGCAGAACAGTGGGCACTTCGGCAGTAATACTTAACAGGATCTGGAAACAAGTTACCTTTTTCTAACCTTACTCTATTTTTCATACGTACCTTTTTATTACAGATAACAAAAATAGTGGAGTTTCCTCTTTTTGAAATTGGTATAGTTGCTTTCCCATGTAACAGTGTTTCCATTTGGGTTTTGTGTCAATGCAAATTGCAGAAAAATACAGAAGCAAGCATTTGGAGGAATAAAGAAGTCCTGCCCAAGGTTTTATATCTTCTAATATTCTGAATGTTTGTTGAAACCAATTTCATTTCAGTACAGCTGAATATCTATGGCTGGTTGTATTACACAGTCTAAAATAAATGCTGTTGGCAGCGAAAGGTGGTACTTGTGTACTGGACAAGTCTGCCAACATTTTGTCATGGTATAGCTATAATTTTGTAAAGATTGTTTTGCATCCAATATATGATTACAATAGGAAAAGCTTTCCAAAGTTATTCACAATAAATACAAATTTTATGAATACTTAAAATAAGAAAAGGAATATTTTGCTCTTACTTTTTACTTTATGGGTTTTCATATTTCTTCTATTGTTCCATATGATCTTGGTCGTCTAAAGTTGAAATACTGTCTAAACACCGTGTTGCAGACACCTACAGTCTAGTCCTAGGCTGGATTTGGGATCCATGCCAGTTAATGTTTGCAGTGATCCACTATTTCACAAAAAATTTTAGTTTGGGAAATCTGTTAGGTTAAAGCTAGGGTTATTCATTTCAAAGCCAGAAGGGAAGCTCAAATTAGTTTCTAATGCCAGCAAAAATCCTTGTCCACCAAGAAACAGAAGGTTTGTGGATCAAATAGGTATTTTCAATGTGACCTTTAAACTTGTGTAGTTAACTGCAGTTTTAGACGTTTTCTTTCTGAGAGCAAGACAGCAGTTCTGTTTTTGTTTAGATCATCTAATGATTTTAAGGGTTTTAAAAAATATCCTGGACTCTATATTTGAGTAATCTTAACTACTTAATTACTACTTTTGTCCTTAATCTTTGGTGATATTTATCGTGAAAACCAATGTTTAGAGCCTGTTGCTTAAGACTTGATGCTGATAGTTCAGAAGAAATGCGTAACTATAAATTATTAGCTAGAATAACTTCATTTTCTCCTTTTAGCACTGATCAGCTATATAACAATTTACTCACAACTATTCCCAGCTGTATATTGTACCAGTTGTACATTGGTGTATGCTGGGTCAGTGTGTTATTTCTTGAGTCAACCAATTTATCGTTTTCATGTTTACTGGACACACAGAATTTGGTGAATATTAAGTTGCATATGTTAGAGCTAGCTTCACCTTGAGCATTTCAACTGCCAGAAAAAAATACAAGATCCTACCTTATAATTGATGCTAGTTATGACAATGATCTGATACAGGTTAATTGGATGCTTTTGTGCTATAGCAAGTGGAGAAAGAAATTACATGACAGGTCAACAAATATTCTGTATCTGACTAGATTCTATACTTATTTGAGCATAGAAGTTACTTTTCATTTCTGTGCCACGTTTGTAGCAAGGTCTTTGATCATACCATCTCCTAGGCTTGAAACTGAATGAAGCTTCCTAGTCAGATGTGGCATATTCTACTGAATTTGCGCTTTTGCAGAGGTTCAGGAACTGGTACAAAAGCAGACTAGACATGCCTGGTTTTGGTAAAACTGTCTAGACACATGTGATATGTACATAACCTCATACTAGTTTCAGTTGTCCAGTTTAAACTTCCACCATATGTCTATCAGAACCCTGAAAATTTAGTATTAGTTTCCCAGGTTCCCATGCTGCAGGGACATCCAGTAGATGAGATGGGATTGGAGGGAAAGGGAAGTTTGCCAGCTGTCCAAAGGAGTCGCCTAAGTTCTGGGTTTCGTTTGTGGTAGGGTTTTTTTTTTTTTCCCTGTAGGTCATAATTATTTACATATGAAAATTTTTCTAAATACATTCTTGGGGGCAAGTGATTGTAAAATGTTTAGGAAAAGATAATGGTGTATATCCTTCTCAAACTATTATTTTTCCATTCTTAAGTTCCGTGTTACAGCATCCTAGAGCCCTTTCAAATAGAGCAACTCATCATCTCAGAGTGGTTCATTTCAGTTCACCCTTCTAAATAAATACATCCTGGTAAAAAATACTAAATGGGTAACAAGTGTCCCATTTCTGTAGGCATTTCTGAAGACCCATTGACCCTGCAAGTAGCGTTTCTCTTGTAAAGAACATCTTAGTTTGAAGACTGTTAGAAATTACTTCTGAAGGGGAAGCAAGGGACAAGAGTAATAGAATTTGAGTGATAAGTAAAAATTAATGTCATGAAAAACAATCTTCTTTTGGGTACTATAGTGTCTTTTTTACCCTGAAATATGTTCTTAGTCTATACTACATTATATATCCTGTAATTCAATATTTTAAATCTCGTCTTTCTTCTGAAATGTGTTTTTTATTTAAGAATGAAACCAGCATTTGGTGGTTAAATTTACTTGTGTATATATTTAGATTCAATATTCTACATATTGACCAATAAACAACTACTTGCTCAATAGTTTCCATTGAGACAGGCAAAATAGATATTCCAGGCTTTGTCTTTACAATATAATAGAGTTTCTGTTTGGTTTTTGGTTTTGGTAAAAATGCCAGTTTAAAATGGAGAGCCTTATTTATCAGCCTCCTACCTGCCAACATACAGTATCTGGTCCAATAACAAAAAAACCCAACAGGATGAACACAGTAAATTGAAATGTGTATTCAATTTATTACTCCCCAAATGCTCATTGGTCTTCTTGAATTTTGAAACAGCTATCTTTAAATGTTTTTAACTTCATTCAACTTGTATTATTTTTCTCTAAATTCAGTGGTCTGCTGATTCAGAAATATTACATGGCTTTCTGTTGCTGCATCATTAAGCAAAACACAATCTTTTTGTCACAGATGAATAACTTAAAAACAGGGGGTTTTGAAGTTAGGTTTCATTGCAAAATTGTTATTCTGGCCTGCTAGAACCTGCATGTTTTGCTGAAGAAAATATTTCTGTAGTTTAAAACACTTTGAAAAATGTTCGTCAATTTTGAAGAAAAGTATTTGAAAAGTGAGAGCTCAAACTACAGAAATTCAAAGTAATTTTGGCAGAAGGGCCTTGCCCCCTCGTTAGCGGTATGTTCTTCTCGGCCTGTTGTTTGCTAAACAGATTTGGCTAAAGCTTTTTTTCTAAAAGCCTGCCTGGACTGACTACTGCCATTTGTTCAGAATACGAATGCTTGTGGCTTACCTGAGGTTCTGTCCTTGGAGAGATTTTTGTCTCGGAGAAATAAACAAATCGCTCCTTCTTCCCATTCCACTTTCTCTCCTTTGATCAACATTATAAAAATTCATCATGCATCCAGCAAGACAGAACAGCAGCAGAGGTCATGATTATCTTCCCTGGATGTTATTGACCTTAAAGTGAAATCTCGGTTTTGCTGAGAGCGTTGGAATGCTAGCACTGTTAAGTGTAGTTGTTATTTTCCTTTTTTAAATTTGAAAGGAAAATACGCATACTGAAAATACATTAATGTTGTAGTAAGAGTTGATTCTAAACCCAGAAAATTAAGGTCGCAACATAAGCTTTGTCATGTTGCATGCATTTTTTTTTAAACCTGTTTTACAGTTTATGTTTAACTTAACTGTTTTATCGTTTGTCATGTCCAAGCTTTCTTGAGAGAAGCAAATAAAGAGGAGCAGAAAGAAACTTGCGTATCCAATGCATAGTGATGACGAGATGCTCCCTAGCGCTCAGTTTCCTGACTTCCTTGTACCTACACTCAGAAATTATCTGTTCTTAGACCAGTTTATAAAAGCATATATAAAAGCATTACCGATTTCCTACTATACTTCCCATATACTTCCTCCCTTTGTGGCCTATGTATCAATCTAGTAATGATTTTACTATGCTTAGAAGGTGGTAAAAATTGTTTCAGAATGTCAAGAAAAATAGTAAACTGCCCCTTTGAAATGGTATAGATATTGATTTACATTTTTATAAATAAAACGCATAAAATTTGTACGTTTATATATTAATTTTTGTGCTTTCCAGCTCTCATTTTAATTTTCAAGGATGCCTAAAAATCTTTAATGCTTGCCTGTTGAGATATAAAAATATTATTGTAACTTGATGGCATAACTAAACACTACTTTGCAGTCGGGTGTGTATAGATGTGTAGCAGTGCTGGCTCAAGGCAGGTGATTTTTAAGATCAGGAATCGTGATCCTGCTGTCTACTGGTTATTTGACTTGCCTGTTCTAGAGTATACAATCTGATACGCCTGTTTTTGAGATCTGTAACTAAACTCTGCTTGAGTCTGTGGAAGCAGGAGTGGATTTTTAACGTAGCGAAATCTAGTTAGTGGTGTCCCTGCTCACGGCAGGGAGGTTGGACTAGATGACCTCTAGGGGTCCCTTCCAAACCAAAACATTCTATGATTCTATGATAATTTGTTGTAAAGAAGTACACGGATATGCAAATTACTCTAAAAAAAAAATTGACTGAAAAAGTGCTGTAGAATATACTTTCTGTCATAACTTGCAATTGATCATAACTTCTTTTCTTAACTCTTGATCTGACTGAAGCTAGCCCTATTTTGAGCAGAAGGCTGGACTAAATGACCTGCAGAAGCCCCAGCCAAACTAAATTATTAATGTGATTCTAGGATTAGCAGGTATTGGTTAATTCTACTTTAGGGAGTTTGGGATTTTTTTGTGTTTATTGTGGAGAGTAAATTGATTGTACTAGTAAGTATTTCTAAATTTATTTTTTCCAGGACTGCCATATTGTTCATATTTTCCTTTAAACTAAATACAATACATATTTTCAGTGGAAATTGTATGTGTCAGTTGTGAAGACCTTAAGATTAGGATATAAGTTTTGATGTATAAAACCACATCCCTTGTCATCCCGCCCAATTCAGCACAGATATTTCTATTCAGGCATTCCTAAAAGGGTATTTTTGTTGTTTATTCCTCACTCTTTCTACCCCAAGGATTTGGTTCCAGTTGTGGAAATCTTTGAGCAAAGCAAACAATTTAGAATGCTTTGCATTTGTAAAATGGCTTTTTGCAACCGTAACTGTGATGACTGCAGCCATCTTTTTGCTCTAATGATGTGTTTCTGTTGTGTGATGAAGGTGGTAAAAAAAAAAAACAACAAAACAAACAACCACCAAAGTGTAAGGAAAAGAAGTGCAATAATCTTAACATAGGTTTTCAGTTATGTGGAACGCTGGATTCCAATCTGAAAGTCAGAGAAACTATATGTCATGTGAGAAGAAACAGGCTAAGGAGCTAAGATAACAAAGCTATGTAGTTTTTTGGTGGCTGGTAATTATTTTGTGTATGGTGGAACTGTATCCCTGCCTGGGCAAAGTGGTAGGAAAAGTATATGGAATAGAATTAAAAGCATGTACCAAGCACCCTGCAGTTGTGGATGAGTTTCTGTATAGAATGGAAAGAGTATAATACTGTGTATATCTGCTAGGCACAGTCTTTGTTTCCCATTTATGGATGTCAGCATATAAGCAACATATTAGCTTGTCTGGACATTTACTGCTGAGAGTGTGCTGCCAGCACTGGGAATTCCGGACATCTTTTCAAGATAAGATAGGCATATGTTGCAGTAAATCTCAAGAGTTCAAGTTGGAACAGATGATTGTTTTTTAAAGAGGTTATTTTCATGTGACTACCTGTATACCCTGTACTTCATACACACCTCCTTGTATAGCATAAAATGGTAGATGTTTCCAGATCAGTGTAAATATATACATGAATGCCTACTGCATTTCTTCTGCAAATGAAAATATTACAGAGCTAGTTGCCTTTTAGAAATCCCTTGCATAACCCCCTTTTCAGATTAGTCCCTTCACACGCACATATATGCATTTAATATTTCAAGCTTTTGTATGTTTTAAACTTCTTACCCTCTTTGTCTACAAAAAACTTTTTTCTTCCTTGTTCCTTACACTTAATGCCTTTTTTTTTTCCTCCTTTTGTGTCAAAGTGGAAGTGGGAAAGCGATGTTCATTAGATGCTCAAAAGACAATATATTACCAAGAGAAGCTGTCTACCTGCTTAACTCTGCAGATCTGACAATTACCAAAATTATTTAAATCCTGTGGTAGTGTGATCACACATACAGGACTGCACAGTGCATGATCCCCAACTGCTATTAGTGTAGTTTCATACATTATACACTGTTCTATTTAAATAGAAGGGGAGTACTTACCTAAGCAGGTAGATACCAATACAGTTTGCGTGTACACAACTGGGTAGTGTTGTCTTACCTCCAGGTTTGATGTAGAAGCAGTTAAGCTGAGTTTCATGCACCAGCTTCCCCTTATACTTCATTTCAGGTTCCCCTGGCTGGTGGCTGGGTAGCGGGTGATACGCTTGCCGAACAAAGGCTTGAAACATTTTAAAATTCCAAGAAGCGTTGAAACAGCTGAACCTGAGTATATTTTCTATGTATAGTAAAGGTAAATTCCTTTTGGTCAATTGTTTCTTACTTCAGAGTTATTTTATGTAATCGCCTTGTATAGAAGTTAAAACCTGAATGTTGCCTTAAACTACTGACAACTTGGTCTTCTAATCTAGAAACTATTTTCCAGCTCCATGAAACCTCTGCAATATCTCTTGCATTATCCTTCCTTTCCTTGCTCTTCACTCCTAATCCTTTTCTTGTCCTCTGTGCCTTATGCTCAGTTGGAGCCTTCTCCTCCCCCTGTCGTTTTTCAGGAAAACTTGGATTGAGAAGTGAAGATAATGGGCGCCATCCACCCATCAGCTCATCACCTCACCGAGCCATGACGATCTCTGGTTTCTGTATATCAGCACGGACTTCTCTGATAATGTCCTCTTGTGTTTGAAAAAAATAGGTTTGTCTAGTAGGGAGTGGACTTCACTCCTGACATAGCCAGAAAACTTCTCTTGGAATGTGAGCTTGCTCACTCGCACTCTTTTATATGTGTGTGTATATATATAAAAATATTTGTAACCTTCTCTGAAAACATGGAAGATAAATATGTGAGCAAGTGTATCCCACAGCGCATATACAAGCTGCTCACTTCTGTCTAGTATTGATTTAATGCAAGCTCTTGAGTGCCTCATCAGCTCTCTCTTCATCAAAACAAGCCTTAAATCGGCAGTAAACAATACTTTTCAATTACGGGAGGAAAAAAGAAAGAAACCCTTCTCAAGCGTAAGATAGCATACCCTTTAAAGGACAAGGAATGTGTTCTATACAGAAACACGGTGCAACTGTTCCAGTGGAATTACACTAAGGCTGCAAATGCAGTGTTGCTTTTTTGTCTTAACTGGCGTACAAACTAGTAGCAGCATTGGGCTTATTAGTTGCTATTTGCTGTGCTTTAATGGTTGCAGCTGCAACCCAGTTGTTAGTTTTGCAATGCAGAGCTTGCTTTAATAAAATTTAATAAAATACAAAGTCTTCATACCATAACGTAGTGCTTAAAATCAATCTTTCAAAAGTGGGGTTTACCTGCTGGCTTCATTTTTTTGGACATACATAATCCTAGGTCTTTTGGAGCCTGCTTCAGTAATCCTTTTGCATAGCAGAGGTATTATTTATATGTATAAAAACAGCCAGAGATCCTGTAGCCAGGGGAAAAAAGATGTAAGTGATGTAAGACACATGCTTCAGGTCAGAAGTCAAAAATAAAGGGACTAGGAAGACTATTCCTGTGAATCATCTGGTGCTGGTAATTGTCTTAGACAGGATACAGACTTTCAGTTTGATGAGCTCCACCAATTCTTTTGTCTCTGTCAAACAAAATGCCATTCTGTAAAATTTCAGTATTGCTTGCTTAACAACATACAGTGTTAAATCCTCTACACAGGAATGTGTAGCATCCCTCAATGAAGAGGTTAATGAAATCTCAAAATAATTAGGAAAGGAGAGAAATAACATTGGATTTTTGTCAGGTATCATATGCCTTCCTGCAGTGCTTTGCTGCTTTTTTTTTTTTGTTGTTGTCGTCTCTCTTCTGTTTTTATACTGGTTTTTCTCAGGTGGATATTTTGTACATTTCTCTTTCAAACAGAAAAAAAAGTAGATGTTCACATTTGCACTGAGAGAGTTAAAAGCTGAAGGAGGGGAGAGACTGAGGAAGCATAAGATAATTACTGATATGTTTTATTCCTAAGGGATTATGCATGAGCTAGTAAAATACTACTGACTTCTGACGCAAAATGAAATAGGCACTTTTACTTTCTGTGTGAAAATAATACAATTGCTGTAATGAAAATCACCCAATGCAAAATTCCAAATTTTTATTTGAATTTAAAAGTATCTCTGTTCTATATTCAGGGATTCAAAATTGCAGGGTACCTCCCAGCACGGCTATTGTGAAATGTCTAGCTGCTAATATAAAATGAGTTTGATAAGTGTGGGTTTTTTTCTGTTGGATTACAGGTTTAAAACAAGGAAATGCTTACTGCTTAAATTGCATTTTCTTGGTGACAAACTTGATTTCAGGAGTACGTTCTGTTTCCCCTCTGTACATATACCCCCACACACAATGTCTTGTGTGCAAGGAAGTAGGAAAGTCAGTAGTGCTAATGTTCATAGTAATTTGACCACTAACACTGATAGTTAAAATAAATTTTTAAAAGGTATAAAAATACGTTGAAAAATAATTACAGCAATCAAAAGTGTAAAGCAGTAAGGTAGTTCAAAGAGGTGGTGTTTGTATCTTCATGAAATAAATTACTAAATTGCAACTTTATCAAGAAAAAAGTAGGTCATAAAATATATTCTAAACATTTTTATTAGTACTTTAAGATTCAATGTAATGATCCTTCAGTTTTCAAACATGTAAAAATGCAGTGGCCATATGTGAATGATAAGGGGTCCAAGGTGCAGCCATCTACTGAAATTTAGCTTGTGAGCACAACGTGAACCTACTCACAGCTGGAGTAAACCTGTTACTGTTTGCCTGTCATGTGAGAACAGTGAAAGTCCTTTCTGTGCCCAAGAAATTGTATTGTATCAATAAAAATCATACGTACTTAAAAATTTCCAATGGCAACTCCAACCAACAGGTAAGCAGTTGATGTTGAGAGCAATGTAACAGTAACAGCTGACTATAAGAGGAGGAATGGCTACCAAGTAGTAGAGAACTATTTAATGTGTTGAATGTAGCAAGTTAACAGGCTGTGGCAAATCAATAAGATACATAAGATATGCTGTAGATATGAACTAGCTGTTTGAAATTTCAGGAAGAGTAGTTGTCTTTACCTTTGCCTACTTCTTTGTGGATTTTTTAAATTCTTTTTCTAACCATTTCAGAAATAGAGATGGTGTAGGAAAAATAAAGAAATTGCCCACTTCCAAAATGATGGCGTGTACAGAGTATACAAATGGAAAAATACAAAGTTGGTGGGTTTTTAATTCTGTTAATCTTATGGTATTTCTTAGGTGTTACTTGTTACAAGAACACACATACACACACACAAGCAACTTAGACTTTTGTTGTTGCAGATTAAGAATTTAGTCCAGATCTGCAAATGTATTTCTGTGAGTTAGGACCTGAAGGTATGCAATGAAGAAATAAGAGATGAGATCACAACAGTCAGAATTAGACACATCATGTATAGTTAAGATTGCTTATTTTCGTCTTGAAGCCCTTTTTGAAGTTGTCCATAATTTTGTGGGAGTTAAACCATTTGGGGTGACAGCTCATCAGACTGATAACAGTAAAAATTCAGGTTTCAGGAAAAAATAACATGCTATTGAACACCTATTTGAGGTTAAAATATTCTTCCTTCTTTTTTTCCTTCTTTTCTATTTTACAGAAAAAAAGGCATTGGCAGAGTTTGGAAAAGAACTTAACCTTAAACTTGACTGTAGCTCTGGAATTAGAGATGTACTTTGACCTTTGGCAGATACCTCAGAGATGCACTTTAAAAATCATTTGGAACGTATTGGGAATGTAGGTTTGATTAGATTATAAATTAAAACCTTGGTGTTCGAATCCTGATGAGTCCTCTACCAACTGTGTATGTCACATACAGTAGAGCAGGCTTTATCCCTACAGAACTAGAAGCCCAGATACTCCACAGGAAACGTAACAAGCTGCTGCTTTTCTTAACCTAGTGGAAGGCAGGATGGAAATAAGGCTGGAAATTGAGAAGGTGAAGTCAGGTCTCCTTCCTATTCTTTAAAATAAAAGCAAACTTTTTTTGCCTCCAGGTTGGAAAGGCAGTGTTGTCCCCTTGTCCTAGACTGAGGAGAATTCTCATTGCTTTTAGCTCCTCGGTGTGATGTGATGTGCACAGAATCAAGAAAAGAGCATGGTTTCTAGTTTAACCTCTTCCACTTGTGATAGTGTTATGTTAGTGTAAGCTTTTCTGCTGACAGAAGTTATGGATATATATTTAGCCTAGATTTGTGTAATGGCATTTCTGTGTTCTGTTCAGATGATACCTGTAGATCAGGGCCTGGCTTCGTTGCAGTGCATTGAAGACTTGTTTCATGGCTTGCTATAGAAAGTTAGCAGAGAATATAGAGCACCGGTAAGCTAATACAGGTAATAGTTTCAGATATTGAGGACTTAATGTTTGTTTTCCACTGAGCCATTCTCTGATGGATTCTTTTCACAGGAAGGATGCTTTTGTTGTCTCGGGATATTTGGATTTAGTTTTTAGCCTTGCTGCAAACTTCTTCACTTACCTTTCTAAAGTCAGTGTCTATCATTTTTCTGTATCAAAAATAGAACAGTACTTTCACCCACCATTTGTTTATCTTAATACCTCTTCACTTAGCTTTTACACCCCTTGAGTGAGACTGTTTAATCATTGCCATTACAAAAGGCAGTGGAGCTTCAGTCTGATGTGGACATTTCAGAAGTTGATTGTGAAATAGTAATGAGAACCACTTGTTGTTTAAGAACAACTTATAAATAAGAACAATAAAGGATTTATTAAGAACAGCGTGTTATTTAAGAAATTGATAGTCTGGCATCTACAGACTTCCTGCCTTAATTTCAGTGTCACGTATCATCATGATTTAAAAATTATTTGGAACTGATGATGCAATGGCAGGGGATGTGACTGGAAAACCAGTGGTGGGGGGAAAAAAATAAATGCACTAAGCCAGATGGATCATAACATAGATGCTATTCCTGTGTCGTGACTAAAAAATTCTTGTAGCATCAACAGAATGTGATTTTAAGGGGAATCTTGCACATTCAGTTTGCCTTTGGGCTCTTTTCCAAAAAGTAAAGAACCTGCTGATGGACTCTTATTTCTATTGAGTTTTATGGAAATAAATGGATCAATGGGCTTTAAAGTTTCCTACAATACTAACATAACTTTAGCTTTGAGGCTATTTAATGGGCATTCTAGTGAGCCAATCTTGTTATGTCTGCTACAGAGTTGATGTTTTTTTATAAAGAATTCCTGATAAATCTGTCTGAAGTTAGGCTATCACAGTAGAGCCACAGACATGATTTAATAAACAATCCACTATCTCCAAGTTGTCCCTTTTTTGCCTCATGAAATCAGAAATGTTTGCTGGAAGTCTGCAAATTGGTCACCCAACTTTCATGACTGGTAGAAGATGGCAGGGATGTTTCAGGGTCCATCCTATTAATAAAAAATTGTTTCTTGTGTTGATTTTTAAGGCATAGTTCCAGGCACAATTAAACAGATGGTGGTGAGGAACTTATTCTTGACTTAGTAGTGTTGCCAATCATTGCCCACTCTCAAACCATCTGCCTTTGGGGAAAGGGGTTTTGAGGGGCTTTTGCATTTTGTTGGGGGGTTTGTTGTATTTTTTGTGTTATTTTGGGGTGTGTTGGGTTTTTTTTTTTTAAGAAAGTTGCTTGAACAGTTCCCTCCTCACTTGAATTTGACTGGTCAAGCTGAAAAACAGCTTTTTTTGCTTTCCATGTGTGATCATCGGTTTGCATTAAGATGTCTCTGAGCAGGGTTCTTTTCCCTTTAATAACTGGCTGCTTTTCCTGCTGGTTCATATATAATGTTTTAAATGTTTGCAATAATGGAAATACCAAGTCATCCCTTTTCCTGCCTGTGTTAAAAGTTCCCCAAGTAAGGGGATCAGGAGCTTTATAAATCTTTAAGTCAAAAAACCAGTGTCTGATGATTTCACAGTTTGGTTTTTTTCAGCAGCTTTTTAGGAATTTAAGTTAAACTCATATCAAAATACAGGCTTTTGTTGTTTGCTTCAGTTTCTTGGCATTTTTGTGCCTGGGACATCACAAAAATTTTTGGTTCCCCTCTAAGAAATACCAGAAATAACAGGATCTATCTAAGCTCAATTTCTATTATTTAGAAAAAATATAAATTAATTTATTTAAATTTTTTATATAAATTTTGTATTTTCTTTACACAACATAGAGAGGCAAGAGACCTAAAAGTTCCAGTTGATGAGCCACACCACTATCAATATGGTATAAAAGGATGAAAATGATTTTTTTCTAGTTTTTTTTTTTTATAAGTACCTAAATAGCTAAGCAAAATGTTGTGTTTGAAAGAACTTTAAGGCTGTAGAGAACTAAAAGAACTTTAAGGCGCCTAAACTTGCAAACACCAAAATTAAGGTTGCTTGTGCAATCTTTCTTTTTTGCTTATGGAATTTTAAATTATGCTATCATCTTCTTTTGCAGTAAGGATTTTGCTTCAGTTATCAAATAGTCTGAATGTAGTTCATGTAAAAAACAGCTACTCAGTATTGTGGTTTTTCCTCATTACTGATAATGTGGGCCTCGTGCTTTGACTGTTATATGCTGCTGAAGTTCTGCACTAGGGACAGAACTATTAATTGCATTTTTCTTGTTGTTTTCTGTGATACTAATCAGTATAATAGCTGACAACTCGTAAATAAGCTGAACTGTTGTACCTCACTCAGATTAGAAGTATTATTCTTCGCTATTTTACAAATTGGGATCCTAGAGCAGAGTAGTTACAATTACAAAGATCAATTAAATGCAGGGTGTCTGACTTTAAATTACTCGGGCCTAATTTTTCCAGTATATTTATCATTCATATGTTCAAAAACACTTCTTACAGACTTTGATTGTGATTATAAGTAGCTGGTATTTTTGCAGGTCATGGACTCAGATCTTACACCCAGGTCCCAGACCTCAAGTCAAACACTGGGAAATGAAATGTACACAGTCAGTGACAGCCACTTAAGATGACATTTCACAACTTGCGTATCATTGCATAATATCTCTGGGGCAGCGTCAGAGATGGAATTCAGCTTTCCAAGATAGCATGCAGCTGCCTTAGTTGCAGGTTTTTTTCTATCTTCTTTCCTTTGTTGCAGTTCCCTCTTGCTTTATGCGGCAGAGCAGGACGTAGAGCTTCAACAGGCAACTCTTCACTACTTGAGCCTAAGCAAAGCGGAAGGAATATCATATGCTTGTATCGTAATTGTAAAGACGGTATCATGGACAAAGGGATCACGTTTGCATTGGAGTAGAAGAGCACAAAATTAACATGGCATGCTTTAATTCATGTTTTAAGTTAAGAACTCGTAGATTAAAAATATTATTGTAGATATAACCTGCTTTGGTTCTTTTTTCAGTAGGTCCTGCAAAATGGAGGCTGCAATATTCTAATACGCACTAAAAAAGAAATGCAAGCATTGATAGCTTGCTGGATAGTCAAATATTACATGAATGGTAGATAGTAGAGGAAAGATGGCCAACATAAAGGAGTCTGGCTACTTTGTAAGATATGCATAGACAAACTACATTTCAATATAGCCAAGTGTGGATTTACATACTCAGGAGCAAGAGTTTATGCCATAATATAGTGGCATAGAATACTAGAACAACTAGAATAAAGTACCTTAGGAAGCATGATATCAAGAATAAAACATAAAAGCTGTAGAATAATTTTATTTATTTATTTTTAATACCAGCAAGTGTAAAACAGTTTTTAGGTACAGGGTAGCCTTCAGTCAGTAGTTACGATATTTCTGTATTTATTTTTACCAAGCTTAAAATACTGTATGCAGTCTGTGGAGCAGTAGCTTAAAAATAATGTGTTGCAGGTACACCAGAACTAAAACTTTGTAATGGAAATGTCTGTCCAGAAAACCGAAATCTAATAGCCGGAAGTTGAAGCTAGGCAAATGAAGAGTAAAATAAATAAACCTAGAGAAAATGCCTCCCTTTTTGATAGGATACCTAGCATGAATTGTGAAAGTTGGTAAGAAATTCTTCATCATCATAATAAATGTTTAAGATTTTAAGAGGTTAGAAATTGTCATCTATAATTCTGGTAGATAGCAGCTGTCAGCTTCTGCTTATAAATAGTATCAAGTGCTCTAGTGTTTGTGAGGACAGGAGAAATCTGTAGCCAAAAAATGAAAATTGTATAGGCGGAAGCTGTAGAATTGGCGCTGAAGTTGTGACTTAAAAATTAAATAATATACTTCCTGAAATTCAATCACTGAGCTATATTAAATGAGCTTCACAGATTTTGTTAAAATTTTTCAGGTTTGATTTATGAGTAATCTACCTCAAATTCTGAAAATTCTAAGACTGATACCTCTTAATATTTAATAATTTCAGGTAGATGATTTAAGTTATTTAGCTTATTCCCGTTCAGTATTAATTGTATCTTGATTTGATAGCTGCATTATATCCTTCTGGTTTTGTGTAATCTTGTTAACAACATCATAACTTTGGTGCTTTTTTTTTTTTCTTTAATGTGATCAGTTCATGACTGAATCTCATTTAGGAAATTACTTCAGATTGGTTGGAAATGCATGAATAGATGTGTACTGTCTTGTCAGTATAAGACTAGCTCTCTTTATTGGGGTTTCGTTTGCTACTTTTGATGTACCTGGCTCACTTAGTTAGCAGAAGACCCTTGACACCGATTTGTTTTTTCTTTTTCTGTTTTTCACAATAATCTCTTCTTGGATAGCTTTATAGCTGAAGCTGGGCCTAAAAGTGACTTAATATTTCGTCTTTTGTGCTGCAGTAGAAGAATTTGCTTCGTGCATCTGCTGTTTAGTGATTCAGTTGTGCTTCCCCTGTTTAATGATTCATTTTTGACATGTGAGCGTTTTAGTGAAATTACCACTCTACAGATGATACTTAGAACAGGATTTCCTTTTTGCAAACAGTCTGATAGAGGTAGAGGGCGGATAAAAGTAATCTGTTTAGATTTAATCCTGATAAGACATGCAGTGTTTTCATGGTGGTAGAAAGCTTGTAGTGAAATTTGTATTGCATGTGTATTTAGTTTTTATTAGTGGAGAGTGTGCCAGGTTCCTAGCTTGACAGTTACAGTTTGTAATCATCTTGGGTTCTTTTGCTGGTCCTGGGTTTTTATGTGTTGTAATCCACGTTAAAAAAAAATTTTAAAATTGCCATTTTATGTTCGTCATTAAGCAAGAAGATGGCCATTATTACACATTTTTTATTAGTTATTTACATTTTTTTCCCTTAAACGTAGATTATATCAGAATATACTACTGTAGTATGAATTTACACCATGGTTACTCCGGGTGATGAGCACCCAATATGAAAACATACGTTAGTGTACTTTGCATACCTGGTATCGGATTTCCACCAAGTCAGTGCTTTCTCACTGGTACGTCGTTCTCCCATGCGTGGAGGAGCTCAGAGTATGTTGTGCCGCAACAAATGGAGCGGTTACGTGATTATTTCTCAGTGTGTTTCTGAAGCATTCATCTGCTCTGGACAGATGGGAGAAGTGTGGAAGGAAGAAGAGGAGGACTGTCCACTTCTGAAAGATTTCACTCCTGAATGGGTGAGCTGTTAGCTCAGAGGGTGTTGGGGTTTGGTCTTAGCTTGCTTTCAGCTGTGCTTCCTTAGTCTGGGTTGAAAGTACCATTTGACTGAGGTAAGAAAGTAACAGTGGGTGGGTGGGTTTGAGGCTTGGCCTAACATCTACGCTAAAGGTCTCTGGAACTACAATATCCTGACTTAAAGCTTCAGTTAAGATGCAATATATTGTTGGGGTGGTGGTTTGCCCAGAAGCACTGCAGTGTTTCCATGGGACTGTCAGCTTTCAAACTTAGCAGATATTCAGGAATAGCCTATGACATGTTTGATCAATTGGCCAAAAGGTGAAGAAGCTGTTCAACCTGCCTTGCATATTGGTGATGCCACCAGCTGTGGCAGACAGAAAAAAAAAAAAAATTGAGAGGATGGAGCAGATGGCCAAAGTTTCATCAATACTCTTCTGCATTGGTGATTCTTTTATAACAAAGAAGAATCCTGATTAAAACAAATTTGACTTGTCTGGGGTTTTCAGTCTGCTTGCTACTTTGTAATAGGGATGACAAGAAATGTTAAGACTTGTTTCGTCAGAAGGATGTGTGGTTTTGCATAATAGGTTGGTGGTTTGGAACCTTGCGAATTGTGCACACGCTTTTCTACAGGTTTGCAGTTTTTATCGGCTGCTTACTGGAATGGGTTAGAATATTAATGTATTTAAATGCAGATTTTAATATTAATATTTATGTTACAAAAGGGAGGTTATTTTTGCAGTTCATATCAGCTCTTATGCTGCATGTTTGTAGAACCACTGGCGCATATTCTGTTACTTGCCTTTTTTTAGGTGAATAGTAGAAATCATCATCACACTTCTCAAAAGTTAATCATAAAAAGGACTGTACATCTTTTAAAAGTTATTTATTGTATGTCTGCAGGATGGCTGTTGGTTTGTGGGGTTTTTTTAGGCTTTTCACCAGTATGCTGTATTAAACAGTTGAACCATTTTTAGCTGCATAAAAGACACCACATGGTTGAAAATCTGAGGGGGAATGGAGATAAGTATTACACTTGTGTCTTACAAACAGCTGCACATTCATTTTCTTTCCAAACATTAACGAAGCCAACTTGTACTTCATATGCCACAGTTTTGGTTCTGTGGAATTGAAGAAGTGATTGCTTTTGGATTGTGCTAATATAAGGAAATATTTCATGATCAGGGTCAGTGTTGCAATTGTTTTTAAACAGGTACTCGATCCATGTATGCCCCTTTCAAATAAAATCTGGCCTCTACTATGTTTGAAGACATGTTAGGAATTGCCATTTCTTAGCAAGATTAAGGGAAAGCTCTTGCCTGCAGTATGATAGGAAAGGGAGGGGGGAAGAAACACAGCAGCTACCTATCTGCTACCATATAATGTAAAGGAAATGGGGATGTCACACAAGGTTGCGGTGACGGGGGCTGGGGGGAGATCTGTGTTAACCCTTCAAGTGTGTCTCCCTTCCTCTTCTCAGAGCAAATTTGTGCCTGTGGTTAAAAGTAGGACAGTTACCCTGACAAATGTGAACAGGTTGTTTTGCGTCAGTGGTGCAGATTTATTCCCAGGCTATCTTACAAGAGCTACATAGCATGGTCGTGAGTGGAGAAAGCTCCCTGTTTATTATGGTGGAAACTGCACTAGCTACAGTTCTATTATGGCTATTACCATCATGATGGTTTCATTAGCGATGTGTACGTTTGAGAATCTTGAACTACTAGTAAATTTAAATCTGTTGTTGCTGTGCAAAGCTGCAGGCACTTACATTGGTGGAGGTCTGAACTTAGATATAGATTTTCTAATCCTAGGGTTAGCTACAGGTAATTACTTCTTTGGTGGTGAAAATAATAGGCAACATTATAGGAAATCTGCAGGGAGGCAGAGGTGCATTAGTACTACTCTAACAACTTCGATGATATATAAGATAGGCCTGAAGGTTGTTGAAAGCTACGCAAATCTTGCTTGCTTATATGTGCGTGCAACACTACCTGCAGTACACTAGCCACTGGAGTCTAATGGTTATGATATGACAACTGAAAAAATTGACAGAGGAAAAGGTTTTAAGGAAAAAAACCTCTGGTTTAGTGTGCTGAAGAAAAGGATCAAATACCTCTGCCTTTATTGAAGGTTCAAGAGCTTGTAATTTACGTCCTTAGAGATATGCCCGTGATCTTTTTTGATTTTGGAGGATATGAGGTGTCATTTTTATGTTTATAGATGGGGAAAACATGAGACACAAATAAATTTAAAAATTCCTTTACAGGTAACTTTTAAATATCTACCAGGTAGAATTGCTGTTTGAGAAGATGCTCATAGTTTGTGTTTGATGTGCATTTACAGTGTCCATATATGGGATTTGGTTTTATGATAAGGAAGAATGCCAAAGAATTGCAGAGCTCATGAAAAAGTAAGTGATGGGTAAACAAGACTTTTTGTGCTTTTTTAATGTATGTATTTCTGTACATACATGCACATTATATTACTAGGATGGTCATACCTTTCTACCTTAAACCTCTTTTTATAGACTTTGTTGCAAGTAAAATTGTCACACACCTGCATTTTGTGTAATCAGAAATAAGTCACTGTATTACAATACTTTTTCATAATTTGTTGCACAGCTTTCCAGCTACATCAGAGTGTAACAGTTAATCTGATTTATTTCCTGATGACTCAGAGATCTGTTTTGAAGAATTTTATTCTTTGGGGTTTTAATATATTTTTCAGTTTGGGAAGATTTTCTTTTTTGGTGTTGCTTTTACCTTTTTTTCCCTATATCAATGTAAGTGTGGGCTATCATGAAGGCATACTGTAATAATACAATTTCTGTGGTTTTCATGCTGTTTCTACATCATGGCTGAATTCCCGCTTCCTTATTTCTTAGCAGTATGTACAAAATTCACTTTGTTTTTGGAATATAAAGCAAGACTTTAATTAGCTTTGAATTCATTACTTTTATGTACATAATAATATTAGTTTATACATGTTATAAAATCTTTAATTTTGCAATGAAATCAGAGGTTAAAATTCCAAGCAGAACTGTATTTTCAGCTGTATTTTAATCTAACAATAACATGGATTTTTTTTTATTTTTTATTTTTCACTGTCACTGCTTTCTTCACATGTCCAGGATGGACAGGGCTCATTCTTCTGCTCTACCCTCTGGTTGGCCTAATGATGGGCTTGTTTGCAATGATCCCTTTCTTATGACTTTATTCTGCAGATTTTCATGTTTGTTTGGAGGAGGAAGGAGCTGAAGTCTTAATAGGTTTTTATCAACGTACCAATCTAAATTTATTAGAGGTGTAATGTGGAGGATATAGTAAAGGGGCCCGACAGGAACGGGCAGAGATTGGATGTACAGGTTGCCTGCAGTATATAGGGCTGGACATACCATTGTGTCACAATTCTTTTAAGGGACAGGAAGAGGGATGATGCAGAGCCAGGTCTTTGTCATCCCACGAAAAGCCATGGGAGGCAGATGCAGTCAAGCTGACAGCATTAGGTACTAACAGAGCGCAATGCAAAGGCACTGTCAGACCTGTGAATCTCTCCTTTTCAGGTCATCTGTCCCAGTCTTAACAGCTTCTGTAGCCAGAAGCATGCTGAGGAAGTGACATCAATTTTGATTGCCAAAGTTACCAAGTGCCCAAAAGCCCATTTATGTGCCCTGCAGTACAAGTCCAAACAAGGCTCATCCTCGCACATCTCGATCCATAGCAAAGTGCTTTACCTCTTCTACTGCTATGTTCCAGATAGGATTTGTTATAGAATACTGCATGGGAAGGTAGTCATGTTTCCTCTATATCTCTTTTTAAAGTAATACCTGCTGATTTTCATTTTGCAGTGACAAAACGTTGTGAAACACAGACTGTGACAGTGGTGGGGGTTTGTTTAAGAGTTTTTGTTGGTTTTGCTGTGTATCCTACAGCTCTAAAATGAGTCAGTTGTGACCCAAGAAATAATTGATGGGGATGAATTTACAGAAATAAGCCTAGGAAACACAGGTTTTTGACAGCTAATTTTAGTTAACTAGCTCGAGTTTCACTTGGTGGTGATTAGGTACTCTCAAACTGGTAATTTACTACAATAAAAACTAGTTTTCAGAGGATTCATGCAATTGTAAACCATGTGTAGTGGTTTATAATAGCAGTGTTGCATATAGATAAAAAATACCCTGTCGCTCAGCCAATTGGCTGTGTGTTTTAATTCTCAGCATTCTACAATAATAATAAAACAGCTGGGGCAGGAAATTGGTCATTTGCTAGTAGTTAATGACTGATTTGTGTGTGTTTGCCATCCTCCACCACTAGCAGATCTGAATAACACTATAAATTCCCTGCTCCTTCTGGGTATAGAAATTGTGACTGTGTTCCAGAAATTTTAGTCTATAGCCTAGCATATTCAAGATTGGAGAAAATTAATTGCACACCTGGTCAAATTATGTTTTAATATAGATATTTTAATAGAGATTTTTTTACACGTGTTTTAATGTAGATGGGGGGAAAAATGAAAATATTTAAGTTTTGATTAAGTAGTTGTGGTTAAACTTTTTATATTTTATCTGTTTTTTGTCTTGTATATTCTCCTCTCACCTCCAACTTTCAGCCTAACTCAGCAGGAACAATTCAAAGCACAGCAGGGCACAGGAACAGGAGTGTCCCCGATGATCATGAATTCTGCTAATAACAAAGAAGTGGATATCTTACGGATGCTTACCAAGGCCAAAGATGAGTATACCAAGGTGAGACTTGGTGTCTGTAAAAACAGAACATTTCTTTTTGGTGATACTATGATGACAACTTGCTCACACTTTACGTTTTAAGACATAAAAGGTTTTTAAATACTTTTACTCAAGGAGAGACTGGCTTTGGACAGTGTGCTCTCTCGTTTTGTATGGAAGTGGCTGGTAGAAAAGTTTGGCAGAATTTGCTAAAGATCCAAAAGAAATTAATGCCATCAATAAAAACTTCTGAAAGGAGAACATACATATGATTGATTATTTGTTGAATGCTAGGATGTAAGAACAAGTATAATTGGCTTTCATTTTGACACTTGCAGCTCCTGTGCTTATTGCTTATTGAGTAGCACCTGGGGTTGTGTCCTTTCTGGATGGATTCAAACCTGCTAATAGTTTCTGTGGTTTGTACAAATAACTTCCCTTAGAGAGGACCTTTAACAGTGAAATTACTGCTTTTAATTGTGGTTGTTAGCTACTTTCAAACACTAATGGAAGGAAATAAAAAGGTTGAAATGTAGTATGATTTCAGCCCATGTACTGCTTCAGTCTTCTGAGGCTTTGAAATAAAGTAGTAACTAATGGACTAATAATGTTCTGTATTATTGGGCAATCAAAAACGTTTTACTTTGGGGAATAAAAATCTAATAATTTTAATTATTCATCTATATGATGCAAATAGTTACAGATCCTGCAGGTTCTTACTGCTGTTTCCTGTATTTCATGTGTGTTGTCATGCAATAATAAAGCTCATAAGTGTTTGGAGTCTAAAAACCTCTACATTTTAAACATAAGCAATTTAAAGAGAGAAAAAGTTATTTTTCTGAAATGTGAATAGTAATAAGATCCTCAGAAAGATAATAGCAAACTATTTGAGTTATGGTTAAATGTAGCCCTTTTTGTTGTGGTATAGCTTCAAAAAGAAGCTTTAGGACCTTCATATCTTCAGTAAGAGGGAATTAATGTACCTTAGTGGACAAACACCTCCAAAACCTGGTATCTTTTCTATGTTTTAATACTGAATCAGTATCTGGTCTTGGTATAAAAGAGTGTGATTTGAGATACTATGAAAGGTTTAAGCAGTTTTCATTAAATAACCTTAAAAATACTGTAAATGGAAAAATATTAGGCTGTCTTCAGATTCTATGAGAAGGAGGTCATAAATCTAAAAAAAGTTACCTTCCATTTCTACATGAGCACACAGAAAATCAAGCAAAGGAGAGGAAATTCTAGAAGATCTGTTGTTTAAATAATAGGGGTTTGAATTTTTTTCCCCTGCAGGTAAGATCTTTTGCAAATTTGCTTCTTACTTCATCTTTAATCTTTCTGCATTTAAGTGATTGCTAAGGAAATAACATGACAACTTCCTCTTCATCTGGAACATGAGTACTAGCAGTATCTGACCTCAAGAACTGGATATGTGGTTCTATGCTTGTTTTGTTAGTAATATAAAATTAGGAAGGGTGTGATAAATAGAGGCAATGACAACCATTTTTGTATTTAATGTCGATATATTTCACAGCAGTCATGCTTTTTTGGCTCCTCTATGACATCTACATCCTTGCCAGTGTGTCTTGTGATTTACAATGCTGATGTGTTGAAATCGGTTATGAAATATGTTGTTCTCCTTTTCTAATTCCGTGTGGTTTTGGAGAAGAGCGTGTTTTAAAGTGTTGGGAGCTGTAGAATAAGAACATCAATTTTCAAAGCATCTAATGAATTTTACTCAATTTTTAAGTCCTAGGATGAATTTTTTCTCAAGAGTAACTAACTTTGAAGGGTGTATCTTATTCTGAAATTGTTACACATCTAGAGGTTACATGAAAAATAAAATACATAGCCTCTGTCCTCCTTTTTGATTAATGGAGCTTTAAGTTGCTAAACCACTAAAGTATCTTTTGAAAAATGAACTTCTGATGCTCACTTGCCTTTTCCTGATTGCTAGTAAGAAGAACTGGTATTAGCAGGCCTCATAAGGGATAGCTAGAGAGATAAACAGTTGAAGAGCTGCTAGGGTACAGAATGAAGCATGACAAACTGTTTTTCTCCTTAACCACTGTGCCTTGTCTTGTACTACAAGATAAGATCTGGTTTTAGCTCTGTGCTGCCCAGTTCTTATGCAGCACCTACTCATTTACTACACCATCTTTGATCTATTAAAGGTCAGATTAGGTAGACATCCTTTGTCTGGTTGATGTGCCTCAAATAACTGAAGCTTCCTTCTTCATTACTTCATTACACACAACCGTTTGATAAGAACATAATTTCTGGTTGTGAGCAAGCATGGCCTCTGGACTTCTATTTCTGTTCTTTGACTGCTTCTCCACTGTCTTTCAGCAAAATGTTCCAATGTATTGCCCTGCCCAAACAGCAATATAGTTTTTAAGTTTTCAGGTGCTTTAGCTTTTGATTTGTTAACTGTGTGAAAGTCTTGATAGCAGGACCCAGAAGGCCTCACTTTCCTAAGAGGGCACTGTGCCATACTCGGCTTGGATGATGCAGAGTCTATGCTACTATTCTTAAACAGTCCGAATTGGTTTTGTATGTCTCGTTTAAGTGGGGCTCTGACGGGAAATACTTTCTGCTACTGCTCTTCTTTGAGACAGTGCTTGTCCTCCTTACCCCATTTCCTCTGCAGAGCACCTTGTGCACCTTCATGTGACTGTCTATTAATGTTGTATTAATGTTGTCTTGTGGCTGCTTTACATCAGCTAGGTAGAAATCCCCAGGGCTTTTTAGCTCTGCACTCAAGCTCTGACAAATTCAAAACTTCATTGCTTTCAGCATGGCTGTCTATCTACAAAGCTCTTCTAACTTCCATCAGGTCTTGTTGGCCTTTTCTCCTTGTATCAGGTCTTCTAGCATCTCCTCCTTGTACTTGATAGGTCTTTGCAGCTCACATGTTTCAAAGGCAGGTTTTTGCTGCAGAGTATCAGATTGAGATGTGACATGGTATTTGCTTCAGGAGAACTGCAATATGAGCTACCATGCTTGTCCATTCTTTGTTTCCTTTGACAATGTTCTGTTCAGCTTGAACTTCACGTTTTACAGGTAGACTGTGAAATCTTACAACACAGAGACGTTGTTTGCCTCAGATGTCTCTGACTATACCAAACTTGCCTAAAACGTCCAAAGTGGTGGTCTTGTTTTTTGACTGATGCTCATCACACATGTCTGGGGTTTTTTCCCACTGTTGCTTAGCACTTCATAGAATCATAGAAGGTTTTGGGTTGGAAGGGACCCCTAGAGGTCACCTAGTCCAACCCCCCTGCAGTGAGCAGGGACACCGCTAACTCGATCAGGTTGCTCAGAGCCCCGTCCAACCTGGTCTTGAATGTTTCCAGGGATGGGGCCTCCACTACCTCTCTGGGCAACCTGTTCCAGTGTTTCACCACCCTCATTGTAAAGAATTTCTTCCTTATATCCAGTTTAAACCTACCCTGTTTTAGTTTAAAACCATTTCCCCTTGTCCTGACACAGCTGTCCCTACTAAAAAGATTTTCCCCGCCTTTCCTATAGGCCCCCTTTAAGCACTGAAAGGCTGTAATCAGGTCTCCCTGCAGCCTTCTCTTCTCCAGGCTGAACAACCCCAACTCTATCAGCCTGTCCTCATAGGAGAGGTGCTCCAGCCCTCGGATCATTTTAGTAGCCCTCCTCTGGACCTGCTTTGACTTGATCTTAGAACCTTTTGATTTCTTATGCATCTTTTGTAGGAGCATAGCTTTGAACAAGACGCATGACTAAAAGACAGACCTGTGAAGCAAGATGTAGCAATCGTCAGATGTAGCTGATGAGTACTCTGCTGGTTCTGTCACTAAAGAGCATGGTGACATTTCTTTCATGCTGCTTTTTGCTGTTTGATGATGATGACATCTGGTATCTTCTTTACCTGTCCACCTGACAGTTCCTTAAAATGTCATGCCGGTGCTCCTAATTTAGTCATCAGCAAGGCCATGCTACCCATTTGCCAAAATGACCTTATATTCTGAGCTTCAGTAGTTACAGATTCCTTTGAAATCATCACAGGCTTTTTTTTCTCTTCAGCATACTTCTCTGTATTTGATACCAGCCTACTAGCCATGTTATCAAATCATGGGAACGTCAGGTCAATGTCATTCTCTGTAGGCCTGTGTGTATACTGATATTCATTTTGCTGAGGAATTTGGTCTGAAAACTGCTCATATAGTGACAACTCTGTTAAACTCTACTGCTTCTTACCTCTTTTTTTATATACTTAGTTCTGTGATCATGCAGAGTATGACAGTGGAATCTGAGATAATCATGTTTTCTGAAGAAGTCAGCCTATTAAAATATCCTGGAGAAAAAAGGGCCAAATGGATTTATTTAAATTCTGCAGAACTCATTGTGAAATATGCAAGAATATGTTATCCATCATGTTAAAAAAGTTTAAAAACATGCTTATATGTTTCTTGCCCAAAAAGCTATGCTGAAAAATAGCAATAAGAAGGAGAAATATTGAAGGAAAGACGGCATCCTGTAGGAGAACAGTTGGGAGAAAAAAAAAGCTATTTAATATTACTGAAGTGTGGTTTTGGTCTATGTAATATCATAACAGGTTAGGATCTGTCCAATCTAAAAAAGAAAATGATCTTCACTTGGTTTAGTACAGACCAAATAGGGCTACAGGAAGCAATTCTTTAGACAATGAAAAAAGCTTTCATCTGATAATTAACTAGGTAAGATACCTAATTGTCATTAAGTGAATGAGAGACAACATAAGTCACCAGTCAGCAACTGGGTGGGGAAAAAGATTTAAGAATAATTCAGTCTAGCACACTGTTGAGGATCCATAGAACTGCCTGGTGATAAAATAAAGCTTGTAGAAAACAAACAAAAAAATAAAGTAAGCTACTCAGATTCAAGGATAACAACATGTAAGCTCAGGACAACCTAAGAAAACAAATTGTTTGAGCAGTGCATGGATAAATGTAACTCAGAGCTAATAAATGGAAAGGAATTTTTTCCTTAGTGTAAAAGCTTTAATAGTTATGTTAGTATTGTAGGCCTGTAGTCTACACTTTTTTTCATGGCTTCTTTCTGTTCTGTTTTTTTCACAGCAATCCATTCACAACTATTATAATTCAAGGACAGGTTGGATGGGGCTCTGAGCAACCTGATCGAGTTAGCGTTGTCCCTGCTCACTGCAGGGGAGTTGGACTAGATGACCTCTAGGGGTCCCTTCCAACCCAAAACATTCTATGATTCTAACTATTAGAAATATGAATTGCAAAGCAAAACTGAAACTTCAGTTAAGTGTAGATTTCTGTCAAGTGCTTCCATTAATCAGGCTTTGAATCATAGAGAAAGGAGGTAATCATAGGGAAGGCAGGTAAGCATGGACTAGCTTTAAAAGAAAACTGTTTTGCTTACCATGAATAGTCTTTGGACTTAGCTCTTTATTTGAATTTTGGGACATCTTTAGTGATTAAACTTGCACTGCACTGTGAGATGGGTAGAAGGGCTCAGGGTGAATGAGAGGTCAAAGAAACAATTTTACTAGAATGTGTTGGGTTTTGTTTTGTTTTTTTCTTTCCAGAGAGGGCAAAAAAGGTAGCTGAGTTGTAAATATATTTGCATGTTGAATGGGGCCTGCTCAGATTAGCCGTGAGGTGCTTGCTATGTGGTTTTATATTTAACTGAAGTTCAATTTTGCTGTGAAGCTCTGCATTATTGCCAAAGTCAGTACTTTGTTCTTCATGTTTTTTCTAATGTAGTGCTTGAGAAGGTTTCTCATTTTATGCAGTAGGGGTATGGCAGGAAAGAAGAGACAGGTGCTTGTTCCTTCTTCAAACTGAATAGCTAACCACCCTATGGCATGATTGTGCATGCTTTTAAGTTATTTCTAAGAGTAACATTTGAACCAAAAGTTGTCATATAGTAGAAGAGAGCCAGGTACATGAGTGGAACAACACTTCTACTTTGCAAGATCATGCCTTCACAGATTCATTGCAGAAGCCCTTGACTGTCCGAACACCCACAAGATGATTTTTCAGCAGAGACTCACAAAATCATTGAGATTGGAAGGGACCTCTGGAGATAGTCTAGTCCAGCCTCCCTGTTTACAGTAGTATCAGCTAAAGTGGGTTGCTCAGGGCCATGTTAAGTGAGGTTTTAAATATCTTTATGGACTCCACGACCTCGCTGGGCTACCTGTTTCAGTATTCAAACATCCTTAAAGTAAAAAAAATTTTCCTTAAGTTTATATAAGATCTTGTATATAATGTTTTTTACCTTTTGCCCCTTATCTTCACTGGGCACCACTGAGAAGAGTCTGGCTTGGTCATCTTTACTTCCTCCCATCCAGTATTTATACACATTGATATTATGTCCTGAGCCTTCTCTTCTGGAAACTAAGCCTCTCCTTGCTTGACAGGTGCCTAAATCAACTTCGTAGACTTTCAATGAACTCACTTATGTGTGTATGCATCTTTCTTGTGCTGGGAAGCCCACTGCAGTGCTCAGTAGAGGGGGTCTAACCAGTGGCCTCACAAGGGCTCAGTAGAGGTGAACCTCCCTTGATCATGTGGCAATGCTCTGTCTAATGTAATCCAGGATGCTGCTGGCCTTCTTTTGCCATGAGGGCACGTTGCCAATTTGTATTCAACTTCTTGTCCACCCAGGTCCATTTTGGCAAAGCTGCTTTTCAGTCGGTCAGCACCAACCTGTACTGCATGGGGTTATTCTTCCTCAGTTTCCCTTGGTTGAACTTCATGTTCCTGTCAGCCCATTTCTCCAGCCTGTCAAGGTCACTCTGTACAGCAGCACAACCACCTGGTCTATTAACTACACATCCCTTTTTTACATTGTTTATAAGCCTGTTCTGCCACATCATTCAGGGTATTGGTGAAGATGTTGAACAATATCGACCCCAATGTCAAACCCTGGGATACACCACTAGTGACTGGACTCCAGTTGGACTTCATACCAACAATATTTTGAGTCCAGCAGATCAGACAATTTTCTATCCACCTCACTGTCCACTTACCAAGTTGGCATTTCATCAGTTTGTCTTTGAGGACGTTAGGAAAGACAGTGTCAAAAGCTTTGCAAAAGTCAAGGTAAACAATATCCACTGCTCTCCCGTCATCCACTGAGCCAGTCATCTCACAGTAAAAGGCTATTGGGCTGATCAAGCATGATCTCCCCTTTGTAAATCTACGCTAGCTACTCCCAATCATTCTTGTCTTTAATATGTTCAAAAATTTTTTTCATCACCTTCCCAGTAAAATTAAGTTCCCCAAATCCTCCTCCTTGCCCTTCTTGAAGATAGTACTGATATTTCTTTTCTTCCAGTCCTCGGGAAGCTCCCTCAATTGCCTTTACCTTTCAAAAATAAAGAACGGTTTTACAATGAGAGAGACAGTGCTCTCAGCTCTTACAAATGCATCCCGTCTGGTCCCATGGACTTGTGTATGTCCATTGTGCTTACATGCTGCCTAACTTGATCCTCCCCTACCAAGGGTAAGTCTTTGTCACTCCAGACTCTCCCATGAGCCTCAGGGGCCTGGAATCCCTGAGAACAAAGGTTGCAAACTCAGTTTCTGTTTTACTGAGCAGCCCCGAAACCAGTGTGTCTTTGTGTACTGTTGTGGTAGGTATCAGAAATGGATTAAATTATCAGTTTTGTATATTTGAGAGTGGGGGTTATTTTCTCACCTATCACATTTGTGTCCTAAGGAGTTTGTCTTGGAAAGTTCTGGAGAGGATGCTGACATTTTCATGATCACACAGCAGTGGCTCTGCTGTGTGTCCATATGGCAGTCTGTCCAATCCAGAGTTCTGTCCCCAGTAATGCGCAAGACTGGGCTCTTTGGACTGAAGAATGAGAAACCAAAACTGATCATTCCTTACCCAACCATTAGTCCTGCGGCATAAAATTTCAAGCCCATCAAATTCAGGTAGTTAACTATGAATATTCTTGTTAGATAGGATTTACTTTTTGTTAGATAATTCTTTAAAAAAATCTTTCTGGTTTATTGGTTTCAGTTGTATCAAGCCACAATTACTTCCAATATACTGTTTTCTTTTCTGCTGACAATAGTGTTCCTTGTATACCCAGTGCTTTTTTAGTTTCATTGACTATATTCTTATTTTTTGTATAGTGGAAATAAGACCATCTTACTTTTTCCTAGTGCATTTATTATTTCTCTTTCATGTAGCATTTTCTGTACATTTTTCTGAATTGACTCATGCCCTTTGCTTCATATATCAGTCATTCCATGTCCCTGATCACTTTGTAATCTGTCTTTGCCCATCTTTTTATAAATACTGTTATTAATTCTGTCCTATTTAATAAGAAAACATACTGATTCTACAAATTGATTAAATCTTTAATTATTTTTCTGTGTGGGTATATGTATCTTCCAAGTTCCCATAATGTGGAATATTTATGTAAAAGTGTTTGAGGTATAATTCTGGGTTTTAACAAAAAGCATTTTAAATGTTCTTTATGGGCACATTAATCCTTCATGTATCTAAACTACTTCTAGTTGCCTACTATTGCAGGAAAAGCATGTCTGTTGCTTGGTTTCTAAGGTGCTTTTTTTTTTTAAAATTTTTTTTTAAGTGCTGGAAAAGCAGAAGGTAAGAAAGAGAACTGAGATTTAAATTAAAGGAAAGCCTGATACTCAGGGAATCTTGGGATCAAGTGTTTATTTTTACATATGCTTTGTGGTTTTAGAAAATTTGGTTGTAGCTGTTACGCAGTTTCAATAGCATAACATTTCATAATCAGTGCTGCAATTAATAATTTTGGTCATTGAATATTTGGCTATGCCTGGATTTTACTGTAGTGGAGAACTATGGGAAAAGATATTGTCCTACTTAATAAAAAATACTTCTTTTCTTTTGCAGTGTAAGACCTGCTCAGAGCCAAAACAAATAACCAGCTCCTCCGCAATCTATAACAATCCCAACCTAATCAAACCAATTCCAGTGAAGCCTAGTGAAAATCAGCATCAACGAATATCTCAGCAAAGCAAGGTAAAATGTTTTGTGTGTTTTCTGCCTAGTGCTGCCGTATTCAAGTAGCCATGTAGGAATATTTATTTGAGTCAGAAGGTCAGTGCAAGAATTTCAGGTGGAACCACAGTAAGGAATTATTTTCATGAAAAAATAATCTGTTTTATAAAAAGCCCCTATCCCCCACCATATGATGTGGAAACACGTACATTACAGGCATATTATCCTGACGTAATGGAGAAACGTTAGTCTTCCAGTTTTCAGATTCTGCTTTGATCTCAAGCTGGTCTAGTCAACTGCTGGACCACATTTTTTGTGTTCTTTTCCTTTAGGTGAATTCAGTTAATCTAAATAAAGAAAAGTCTCTTGATATATCTTCAAGCTAGATCACACTGCAAAATCCTAGAAGCTGAATTTGGCTATGACAGGGAGATGCACAAGTGGCTCTACTTCACACAAGGGGAGATTTCTGTCTCTTACTAATACTGTACTGATGGCTGAAAGGGAAGATGCTCTTTCATAGTATTTCAAGTGAAGCCACCGCTAACTCTCAGATTCACTGGTTTTCTCCCACATTAGCAGCTTGACAACTGTCTTCTTGCCCTTCCTATGTGACAGAACTATTAAAAATTCTCTTGGGAGAAAAGAGCATAGCAGCTTTCTCAGCTTTTCCTTTAATACTGCTGGCTAAATATTGTCACCACTTGAAGTAACTTATGCATGAGGGAACTATGTTTACTTTTTTCCTTTGTCCCTTCACAGAATGTGGATGCTGAACCACAGCACTTGTCTTTGACAGCACTGTTTGGAAAACAAGAAAAGCCAGATGTCTCAGAACCGCTTAATAAACAGCATCAAGAGAATCTTCCTGTTAGGCAGGGTGTGGTACGTTCACTCTCCTACGAAGAACCTAGCAGGCATTCGCCCTCTGCAGAGAAGCAGCTTTGCCCCGCCATTCAGAAGCTTATGGTGCGTGGGACAGACCTTCATCCGCTTGCTGAGTTTCCTGAGAACCGACTCTGTGAAAATGGCAATCTCCACCCTGTGGGCGAGACTTTCACAGGACTCTTCCAACCTGTGACTTCTCATGGTATCGCAACATCTCACGTAGTTCAGGATACTGCTGGCACTCAGAGCTTACTACAGAAATTACAGGGTCCGTCAGGGTCAGTGACTAAAATGGACCCCAGTGCAACAGGATCTGTGAACTCGACAGCTGCTGTGTTCAGCAGAAAAAGCTGTGGGCGCTCCAGAAGCACAAGTAAACAATATGAGCCAGCCACCTTTGGTGTATTTCAATGGTTCCCTACCAGGCCAGACTTTAGAGTCTCAGACACTGGGTAAAGAACAATCCAAACTTCCTAGACAGCCACTTTCTCTCTCTGGCAATCAACCAGCCAATTCTGGGGTGATTTCACCTCAGGAGTTACTGAAAAAACTCCAGATAGTGCAACAAGAACAACAGCTGCATGTATCCAGCAGACCAACCTTGGCAGCTAAGTTTCCTGTTGTTACTCAGAATACCAATACACTGAAACCACTGGATTCCTGGATAGAAAAGGCACCGGTTACAGAAAAACAGAGCTCGCTCTTCCAGGTAAATGGGCAACTTCAGAATTATAAACAAATAAAAATCTAGCAATCTTTTGAACTCAGAGTTTTGTAAGATTAGTCTTTGTTTTGATTTGGCCAGTATATTGTTGCTATCTTACTACATGTTGCACATCACTCATTTTGCAGGTGATAATTTAACAACATTAAGTAAGTTATGATTTACCAAGCTGTGACACTGTAAATATTGAAGGCTACATCTCCTGCACATCAATAATGACCAGAAATACTGCAGTCTTGGGTTTTCCCAGAGGCACTTTGAAAAATCACCTAATTTGCAGTTGCTATACTTGGTCTCAAGCTGTTGTGTGTAATTGCTGGTTATTAAGTGTAATATTTTGGGTTTAATAATTATTTTTTCTTACAAAATTTAGTCATAGATTCTCTGTGCAGGTATGCATCCCTTTGTGTGACAGTTGCTAAAAGTGCTAAAGGTGCTTAAAACGTCACTTATTTTCTAACAGCAGTTTTTTGAAGTGTTTGTATATTGCTGAATTAGTTATCTTGTACCCTAACTGCTACTTCTAGCTATTCATTAGCTATTTTTCTATTTGCTATGTATTATTTGGAAAAAAAGGCATTGTGCCTGAATGCCTTCAAAAAACCCAAACCCCTTAATTCTGGTGACTGTGACCCTAAAAGACAGACTGTGTCTGTCTCATGAGTGCATTTTTCTGTTCTTCAGAAAAGCATCATGTGCAATTACAAAATGTCCCATCCTGGCAAATACTGTCATTGTTAACTTCGTTCTCTGTAGGATCTTCTACACTTGAATGTCTTTAAACGTCCTGTTTGGGGATGAGCAAGCATCTTTAAGCCCCTTTTAACTTCCTTTTTTTGTGGACACACTGTTCACAAGGCCTGTGTTGTACTGGAGTCTGACTTGTATTGGAGTCTAGAATTTACTTATCCAAATGATAAAGCATTCATCTTTTCAGTGTAAACTTCAAAAGCAGCTTTTCTATTGCAACTTGTTAAAAACCTGAATGAAACTCTACAGAATACTTCAGCACGCTCCAAGAATCCTCCTTGTTGTAGAAAGTTATCTTACATGAGAAGAGGCTGAAAGAGTCTTTTAACAATTAAGGGCCATATCTGTCACCAACACTGTGACAGGTCAAGATTTCTGATTCCATGAGAGAGGTGAGCAGAAGATTCATTTAATATAGCAAATAGCCGTCATTATTTTTAGTCTTTTAATTAAGGCAGCATGACTTGGAATCTGTGTGAAAGAGTTTTGGGGGGACTAGTCATTCAAATTATTCAGGATCAGTTGCTTAAAGATGGTAATCTGACTTCCCAGTGGAGTGCTAATGAATAAAAAGAGGACCCAGAGTTGCAATTTACTTCTGTTTTTCCTGGGAATTCTCTGATTCACTGGTAAATATACTGATAGCATGGAGACATAACACATTCCTACTTTGAAGGTAAAAGTGAAATGAGGCAGGTGCCAGGCTATACATTATGTGCTGGTATGCACAAGTAAGAAATGGTGAATATGCTGATATATTTTCAAATGAAAAATCCATATTGATGCTGATATGGCTAATGACTTTGTGTATATCTGAAAAAGAAATTGGTGTCGGCATTAATTGCAATATGGGAAGGGAATTACTGAGGTCTGACATAATCAAATTTCAGTCATTTTATGCTTCAGTACGAATAGAACAATAGCTTGAGAGAAGAATCTTCACTGGAATAAGTGTCATTCACTGTGATTATTGCTGCAAGTTTGCCTTAAAAAACAACCAAAAAAAGGCAACTAAGGAGACTCTTAGTCTTGCTTTTCATGGCTGTGAGCAGACCAAGTAGATTGAGACTGCCTGGGAGTGGCTTTACGGACTGACACAGCCACAGCTGCTATCAACACAGTATTAGATGCAGTTCTTCTGACACATTCAGTATTGTTTATGAGACTTCATGCATAGACTGAAAATGGTGATCAAAGTAAGACTAATTATTGTTTAGGATCCCTAAAACTCTGCAGTCTGGAAGAAATGGCCTCTTCTATGTGCAGCAGATCAGAGAGGAAAAAAAAAAAAAGGAGAAGGAGCCAAAAATGAAGGAACAAGTCTGTATTCCTGTAAAATGCCCTGAGTTAGCCACATAAAATATTCCTACTTTTGAAAAAAGATTGTAAGATAAAAATTTGAAGCAACTTTTAAAACCAACGTTAATCTTTTTATAAAATCATCCTTGCTGTAGACCAAAGGCTTTAAGTGCTGCCATGCCTGCAGACAGACATTCAAGTGAAATTGAATTGGCACAAATATATCTGCACATGCTCATGCAAAATTGATCAAAGCAGATTCTGACAACAAATGCAGCAAAAGGTTTGTTCTCTGTAATTATTTATCTTTTGGTATTGCCTCTTCTACTGCAATTCAGCATACAGAAAAAGCAAATTCTAAAAAGTCTGACGGGAATGGAAAGGTATCTGGACAGTGTCTGCTGTTGGAAAAATCGTATTAAAGGAACACATTAGATCCATCAGCAGCACCAAGAAAATGAAAGCAATAGTCTTTTCCACAATTGACACATTACAAGTCCAAGTTTAAATTGGCTTCTGCTGCATCTCCATATGGTGTAAGAACTGTGATCTCCCA
>NW_009258554.1:1441837-1452740 GCF_000687185.1 Egretta garzetta
AGCAAAAGCTGAAGAATAATACTTGGAAGCATTCAGTCTGGTCTGGTGCCAGCCCTATTCTGTGAAGTATTCCTTATGTGGACAGCAAGTAACGTGTGCTTAAGAAGCAATAAAAAAGCATTAATCTGCAGTGGCCTTTTAAGCATATGCTTAGTGTTAGGCATGAGTTATCCTGATTATAGATCCATGCATGCTTAAGTGTTTATGTTAATCAGAATTATGGTTTTAAAAGTGCTTACAATAACCTTGACACAAATTTATCTTTTCTTCAGAAGGCCACTTATCTTGCAGCCCATTTTTCTCATTTCTTGGAGCATTTTCCATCAAGAATATATTGTGTACATAGTGTTACATATTCTGAGTACGTGCGTGGTACCTAGTATCTTTGGTGTGAGCGTCGCACCATTACCTCTCAGTTGTCCTGACTGCAGTTTCAGCATGAGATTGTAAACGTCCACAGGAAGAATGCAATAGGTACATTAAACCTAAAGTAATTTAAGATTCTGTAGTCAAGCATCAATTAAAAGATTATGAATTAAACTTGAAACATAAAGCAATTTTAGCATTGTAGCCAGCTTTATTTTAATAGTAACTGTCTTTAAAGTTCCTGAACCATTCTTAGATTAAATGTTCTCAGTTTTAAGTAATGCCACTAAAAACAGTTAGAGGCCCACAGCACCCACTGGGTGATGATGTTCCAGAGGAGCACTTGATGCATGTGGGATTCTGCACGCATAAGAAGCAACAGAGGGTGCCGGTTTGTGTTATAGGAGATCCAATGCATTCCTTAGTTCATGGTGTTATGTGAATTTGCCAGCTATCGTGTCATGTAGCTGCCAGCAGCCACGCAGAATATCAAACAGATATCTCAGTGAGCATTTGTGCTTCAGAGAAGGAATACTATATGCTGCAATGATTATTTTGCACATTTTTCATTGTTCTTACTTTATTGTTGCACAACTGACAATGGATTCCTACTCTGTTATTAGTGACCTGATAAAGCTGGAGATAATTCAGTAGAGGCTGGATGAACAAGCAACTCGGGTTAGATTCTGTGGGAGAGAAGTTGATCAACAGCATTTTGGAAGGGCTGTTATGTCTTCTGAGAAATTACTGAAAGCTAAAGTATTGGCCCAAAGGCTATCGTGTCCCTACAGAGCATTTTCAGGGCTTTTGGCAAAAGTACGGTGCTACAGGAATTGCACTAGTAATGCCAAAATCAGCGTCCCATTTTCTGGTGGGTGTCAGTTGTCCTAGTAACTGAAGGTGATCTAAACTAAATCTAAAATGAAAATTTGCCTTTATGTTGTAAAAAAATAAATAAATGTCCTTTATGTAAAAGTTTGTTAAATGGCAGAAGCTTTGAGCACGAACTGTTAGCAAAAATACGTCTTAATGTTTGCATACAGAAACAAATGCTATGCAATGAAAATATGATACATCTATTTTTTTATTCTTCTTCTGACACAAATATTTTAAGTTTTGCAGTAACCTGTAGGTATTAGCTGTGTCACCAGTAGATGGCAATATTGCTTATTCCATATAGCTTCCATATGCTTCGCAAGTCCTACCAAAAAGCCATTTTTTATCCAGGGAAAACAAATAATTTTTCATATGTGTTTTAAACCACAACATTATATGTGTTTGATGCTAGTAACGATATTATTAAGAGGACAGTTTGTCTCAGGTTGTATTTTTTGCCTTGGACTCCAGAGAGAAATGCCTTTTGATTTCAAAGGACATGTCATCTAGGCTTTTGACCTAGTCTGTTGTAGATTCAGCTATATTAGCGGGACAGCTTATCTCCTCCAGCTGCTCTCCATCATCCCTTTGCTTGGAGGTTCCTGCCCTTGGAGAGCTGTTTGTATATGCATTGTTTAAATCACATCAGGGAGACTCATCTGGTTTAAGCAAACCCTTTTAAGTCAATCTTCCACAAGCAGGAGAACAATCTTCTCACTTACATGAGAACATCTGTGCATAGTCTGAAGGTCTTGCTCCACAGAGGGATGTCACTTTGGACTTAGATTGGTTTTCTTCTAAAATTAACATTGTTTTTCAAGCATAGGTGCACAAACATATGCACCACCTTACTGTTTGAAGCAAATCTACAATGTGTTAGGAATACCTTGACTCGTTCAAGAGCTTGTAACACAGACCTGATGATTGCAGTTATGATTACATGTCGTGGGGTAGGAAAAAATGCTGTAGGTCAAGAATTTAATTTTTAGGTAGTTCTCTATATTTGAGAAACAGAAACAGTATTTACCTGAAACATGAACTGGGACATTTTTGCATTAGGTGTATATTGCATGCTTTTCAATATCCATGACTTTCTCCTGACCCCTAGTCTTTCTGCTTTCTTAAAATTCTATGTAAAACAGCATGAGATGTCAGTCCTCCTGGTTTCTTTCTATTTCTCTGTGTATTGTAGTCTAACTAACGTTTTTCAGAAATGTCTTCGGTAGAACAGTGGTAACTAGGAGTAAGACAAGCTACAAAAATATGAATGTACTTTGATATTAAACTATGTTGTTTTGCATACCTAGGAGGTAAATCTCAGTTTTATTTTCTTAATTTTAATTTTTCTTCAAAATTGAAATGTAACCCAGGACCCAGAGTGAAGTGATTCAGTAGCCTTTCACCTTCATACAGGAGCAATAAATCATGCTCCAGTCCAAAAGAGAGGAGCTTTGGTGAGCTCATATAAATTCCTTTGTATGTTCTGTTCTTTGAATAAAAAGATTGGATACTCGAATAGTGAGGAGATGGCTGATTAGGATTAAGATTTATTACTAGAATTACCTGGAGAGAGCTCTAATATCTGCAAACAGAGTGAATAAACTTTCCATTATGTTGTATATTATATCTGATAGTATTTGCTAGTCCTGCATGTTTTACAGTTCCAAGATGCACTGCGAAATTTAAGCGTAAAATTCTTTGACACCCGTCTTTGCAGGTTGGCATGGATGTGATACTGAGGGAACTTGCAGATCTGCTGTAGCATCAAGGTGTTCCTTCTTTTGAGGGCCTTTTTGGTTTTGTCAACTGAGTGTTGGTTAGGAGTCGGTTCTGTTTCTGACACCATCTCACTGTGGCTCTTTGTATAAATCACTTTAATCTCCGTTTTCTTTCCCCTCTCCTTAAGTAAAATGAGAAGAAAAAAAAAATATTTATAAAGTAATTTGAAAGTTATAATTGGAAAATGCTTTCTAGTATTAGGTACAAAGATTAGTCTTCAATAGTGATGTTTGCATATAAGTATATTCTCAGCAATTAAGACTAATAACTTACCGTCCCTATGTAGACTTTACAGCTGCATTGTCTAAGAGGGCTGATATTTAATAGTAGCCTGATTTCTGTAATAAAATGCTCTTGTCCTAAGATCATTTGCCTAGCAGATAGACTTAATCACACTTGAATCCATTGCTGCTATCTCAAATTGGATGGAAGACCTTTTAATCTGGATATAGATCATATCGGTGGTCCTGAACTGGAGTTTCACATAACTGTATCAATCTCCAGCAGTCTCTGTACCTGTTGCCAATCAGTCTGCAGTTTTAATCATCTTTATTCCCATAGAATTAAGTAGATAAGTTTAATTGATTACTTTATTTTTATATGAACAGGTAATCTCACCTCAACAAAAACACTGTGACTCCTCCCTTGCTGATGTCCCCCATGGTGTTCACTCAGTCCACACCTGCTCCACCAAAAGCAAATGAAAGTGGGCGATTAACAGCAGCAAACCAAGAACCTGCTGCCAGCTCGACTAGCCTTCTCCTGCCACTGCAAACCCCAGAGCCGCCTGTGGTCAACAGCAGCTCAATGACAAAGATGCAGCTGCAGGAAACACTTCTACATCTAATCCAGGTAAAGCGCCAAGAATTCTCCTACTTGGCTTAAAATTCTGATTCCCATTTTGATATAAGCACCCTATAATCACTTGCATCCATCTGTGTAGAGGCTAAATGAGTAATTAGAATATATGATAAAAGTTGTGCTGCTTAATGGCTGCATGTTAACAGAGCACTACGGCATAGACCACAGATGTGATAGCCTCTCCTTGCACACTGCTGGCTTAACTGCATTTTGATTAATGCATCTGGTTTGGGTTTCAGGAAAGATAATAAATTTGATGGAAAAGAACAAAGATGACTGAAAGCTTCATAAGGTCGGCCTAAGAGCCAGAGAGATATCTATTATATTTTTATCTAAGGATAAATAATGGGTGATTATCCTAGCTGCCAAATATTTCAGAGATGCATGTTAGCAGTAAGAGGGATTCAGATGGGAAATTAAAATTGCAGGATGAGTGTAAGCAACTTCAAAATATGCGTTAGATAACCTAAAAACACTAGTTCAGTCTATTCGATGTAATTCTTCAGTTCAAACGCTAAAATTCCTCTTACTGCAGTTATTCAGGTTTAAATGTGACAAAGTGTTAACAACATTAAGTGTGAAATGATTGTTTACTGCTCTGGGATGATGTGAGTGATTATGAATATTTTTTTCCTTAACTTGCCATGTGATGAATATCTGAAGAGTAGAGGTTGAGGAGAGGTTTTATAACTAAAGACCTGGTTATAAAGCATAAGGAATAGAGACACAGATTTAAGGGTCCAATTTGTAGGCCAAAACTATGTGCCTGTATGGCTGTGGAACAAAAATAAAAGTCATTAGTGTAATGTTGAAGTTACTCACTTAAAATGCAATTTAAATTATAGACCCAGAAAGAAAATAGTATCTTTAACAAATTAGAATCTTTTCTCATTTTTCCCTGTATTTTCAGTTTAGGATTAAAAAATAAAAATATCACTTTATCCTTTCTTTACATACTTTGAGTATCGGGATAGTAGGAAAGCCATATGTGAAGTTAAAAAGGAAGCTTCCCAAGGAAAATTGGATTTTACCCTCAGAAACTGTACTTGTATATTTAACCCTATTGTTCTTGGTGGTAGTTAGGATTAACAGAGTTACCTGGAAATTACTGCCAATTTCTTATCTGTTACATTCCGTTATATAAAATGACAATCTCAAATGCTTCTGATTTTCCTCAAATAGTATCTTGGGTTTAATTACCTTCATAAATGTATGTGATGCACCACCACAGCTACTTAGGACACCGTTTCTTAACGTGGGTTGACCTGTTCTTGCAAAATTATCTTCAAAAGGAAAAAGTTAAAAAAGCATCAGAGCAAAAGGAGCAGCATCAGTTTAGGAGCATTAAGTATAAAAGTGCTAAACAAGGTGCAAAGATTTGTCAAGGTAGGATTTGCCCAGTATAGGATCAAAACCCAGGGTGTTTCATTGTTCCTTCAGACATGCTTAGAATTACCACTGACCTAATGGAGGAGACTTCTTAAGGAAATCCCTAGGTAAATAAGGGCAGAGGGAAGAAATTACAGGATTGTATCGTCACTGCGATATCATTCAAGAATAGTGGACTCAAGTCCACTGTGAGTTTGGAAAATCTGCTTTCTGTGTACTCGTTACTTCTTACAGAGATAGTCATGCTTGCTGCAGTAAAGTTTATATTCACGTCTAGTTCTTCTAAGGCTATCACCAAGGCTTGGAAATAATACATATTTTTTGTAAAGAAAATAGCCTTCCTGTTGCTCGCTTTTTAAAATAGAATAAGGTTGAAAAGTATTTCATCCATGAAATGGAAAAAAAAACTTCCAATCTCTTTACTCAAGAACACCTATCATTCACTAACAATTACCTCTTTTGTTTTTCAGAATGATGAAAACTTCTTAAATATTATTTATGAAGCATATCTCTTCAGTGTGAGAAAGGCAACGATGAAAAAGTCTATGTGAAAGATTATTTTAAAATTCAATTTCTATTGCTTCCTGAACTCCAGGAAAAAGGTTTCAATTTTTTCAAGTACGTTTACGTTTAAAGAAATGAATGGTCTTAGGCACTTTGCATATGCATAGATTTTGCTTGTTGGCAAGTACATGCTGTACTGAGAAATAAGTGAGCAGAAACGGGTTGTGCCTTTAGGGAGGAGAGCGTCACGATACTGAAGACTTAATCACAAAATATCTTAAATTATTTTTCTTATATTGGTCCATAATTAGAATTGGTTTCCCTGCATAAAGATGCAGTTCTCAGAACTCAGTTTCCGTTTTTCACTTGCAGTGCGGTTATTCATCGACTAGGTCTTTGTCGTGGATTTTTTGAGACACGTCACATGCAAGCGTCACGGTGACCGTGCCCATCTCTGACCACATGGTGGCAATGTTGGACTATTTTTAGGAACGCGAAAATCCGGGTGAACTCTTGGAAGGGAAAGTCTTGGGGAGACTGATGTATCATCGTACTTAGCTGTCTGCAAAGCAATTTAGATGAAACGTCATGACTTTCCCCCAAATTTTTGTAGAAAAATCTTTTTCTATTTTAACAAGAATATTTTTAGCTAGCTGTAGACATGGGACTTTGCAGGTGTTTTGAAGAATTGGGGGGGGAGGGTTGGTTTGTGAACGTATTTGCTATCAGCATAGCTCTGGGGTGGCACTAGGTTCATGTTTCTATTATTTCCGATCCAATCTGCATTATTATAAGCAATGCACAACTTTGTTAAGGGGAAGGCCACCTGGTGCAAAAGTCCTATTCAATTTTTTTTTTAGTGTGTTCCTGGAGCACAGTGATTTCATTGATCCATTTCTGAAGAAAATAAAATGGAAAATCCCTACTATGTGCTGATTTCATTTTATTGTACCATGGACTATGTATTTAGAATTGTTGGGTCGCCTGTATTTGTATGACTTTAAAATGTTTTTACACTTGGCAGAAGACACATGAGGTTTTAAATCAATTCGAATAAATGACTGAAAGAAATTTTATGTATATTTTTATTAGCATTTGCTGCTGAAGTGCTAGTTTACTACAGTTTAGGAACCCAGAGTTGTTGCTGAGGAGACATTTCTTTTGTGGGTGCAGAGAACTCAATCTGTAATCCATAAATGAGTATATACTCTTCTTTACTATGGGCATTGATGTAGGCACAACTCAGTAGCCTCATCTGTGAAGGGTCTTCAGTGTAAATTAGGATGCACATTTCAATTAGTATAGTTGTAATGGTTCAAGCAGTTGCCCCCACCCCCATGTCTGGCCTTTCTCTAGTGTAAGAGTGTGATTTGTGGGGGCAAGAGGGGGGGTTGCTCACATTCCTTGGGAAAGGCTCTAAATCAATATTAAAAAAAAAAAAAAGTCAGGAGCTACTTTCTTTATACAGAAGTGAATAACCCCAAGAGACTCGTGCCTACAAAACTGCTAGACTTTTCCTACACTAAGTAACTTGTAGAGAACAAGTTGGATTCTGGTTCCTTTTTGTTACCAAATTGCTTACGATTCTTGGAGATTCAGTGAAAAGAATGTGTTGAGCAGATACCAAAAAGGGCAGACTTTAAAGATAGCAAGTTCTAATTCTAATCCTGTAGCCATAATAACTTATGTAGCCATGATAATTTATGGGATTCTACTGAGTTAATTGGTATTATTTCTGAATGAACTGGTGTGGAAGAAATTGGAATCTACACAAAAGAGTTTGTATGAGGCTGAATACATGCATAATTGGTGTCTGTGATGCTGGATTATCTGAGAGTGCAATTTAAAGATGATGGGGACACATAGTTAAGACCTCATTTGACATGTAGAACTTCTGTAATTGGTGGGTAAGAATAATCCTTAAGCATCTCAAGCTGTGTTTGTGATGGGTTTTCTAGTCATGGGGGAAACATTTTTATTTACAAAGAAGGCAAGTAGAAAATTTTAAAACATCCTTATTTATTGCTTTTCAGAGTAACGTGTCATTTACAAAAATTAAAGGCTTTTTTTTTTTTTTAAACATCTTCTGTTAACTCTTGATGTTTATGACAACAGTAGTATTGGCACTATGCTTGACAAGCTGAGGCTTATCTTAAAGCAGACAAGGACAGAGCTAATTCAGGGTTTCTTCTCACTGTCCTTTCCTCTGGTTCCACCTACACCAAGTGACACTGACAAGAGTTGGATTTCTTGCGCTGTATTATGCTCTAAGGGATTTCTGGGACTGTTCAAGAGGCATAAACCTGCCTTTTGTGGAGTGAAGAAAAGAAGTTTAGTTGCTAAAGAAGGGAGTGCTGCTTTAATTGACTTGCATGCTTATCAAGAGCAACGGAGGTAAGAAGATAGAACAGGCTCAGAAGGAAACTGAATTTTATGACAAGGAACAGAAGAGGAAAAGTAGTGAGAGAATTCTATTGAGAACTGAAACCAAACTTGTTGTCCAGGTTTCCATTTCAGATTGCAGGATCCACTTCTTCAGAGGCATTTGGGAATTGGAGCCTGAGCTTGGAGTCATACTGGAGTGTAAAATTGTGCAGTGCCCCTTTCTTCTTCCTACTGCAGACTGAAGTATCTGTCTCAGAAAAACACTTTTTCCAGAAATATAGTCAGAGCCTTCCAGTACTGTGGAAAAGCTGGAGGATCCTCGTGTAGTACTGAAAACTTCACCTCTGCCTTTTGGTATTGTGTTTTGTTTAATAGCCTTTTTATCAGCTGGGACTGTCTCTTTATGCAGCCAAATCTATGCATGATACCAAAACGTTTATTTCAGGTTTGATAGATCACCTCTGAAGCAGAGTGGTTCTGAACATTCGGGTTCCCCTATTTAATTCTATTTTTTTTAAGACACTTAGAACTAGGGAGCCCTTAAGCTAGCAAGGCCTTCGGAAAGGAAAAGGCCGGTTGGGTTTTTTATCTGAAAAAGGAAAAAAGGTAGCAAGCAGAAAATCAGAAGGTATGTAAGGATTGCATTAACTCTGCTTTAGACGCTTTTACAGTATGCATGTGTAACACTTTTTAATTGTCTGTATATTCCTTAATATACTGCTGCATTTGGTTGGATGTTTGGGGTTTTTTCTTTCAGTAGAATAAATACCTTGTAAACTGGGGCTTAACAAGAATTCCAGAAGTTGCAGCAGTGCTGTATGCATTAGTCCCAGTCTCAGCACTGAATTGCTGTTAGTTTTCAGTGTATTTCCACTTAACCACTGTCCACTTCCTTACAAAATTCCACACCTATTAAACTAGAGTGAGAAGACGCGGAGTAGAAAGTCTGTGAAATACTGAAGCATAGTCTCAGTCAGTGTTTATCACAGAAATCCGTAATATTCAGTGAAGGCATCCAAATATTTCCTCAGGCCCCTCTCACAGCAAATTCAAATCCTTAATTTGATTTTTATTCATTAGCTCTCTCTTGCTTCTCTATTTACCCCTCCTTGTTGTAGCTGCAATGGGGATAATTAAAACCGTACAGCAAAACAAAATTTTCCAGGAGCAGGATGCAGCCAAATAGGCAGGATGCTTCATCTCCTCTTGACAGCCTGTTTAGGACGTGTTGAGCTTTGAATTTCAGTCGTAAGAGTGGTGAGTATTCGAGATATCTTCGTCCCTTTAGGACAATAAAATCATAGTTTAATATTTTAGCAAACTTGGAGATCTTTGCTGAGGAAAAGGCAGAATTTAAAAGACATTTTTCGGTAAGCATTTGAAGCTCTAATGTAGAAAATGTTATGAGAGAGCAGCTTTACCCAGAGGGATTCCTGAAACCTAGAAAAAGGCAAAATTCTACTCCTGGAGATGAATAATGCACTAAAAAAATTAATCCTTAGTTAACCTACAGTAAACTACTGCTAATTCTAAGGACTTTTAAGAGACAAGTCCTTGCCTTTTCCAAACCGCTACGGATATCTCTAACAAGCTTGTTCTGGCCTCTGGATGTAAGTTTGTGCACAGCTGAGTTGGGAATATGGGAAGAAGGAGTTTGGCATATACAAACAGGAGGAGGAAAATGCGGTTCTGCAAGACACTGAAGAAACAAAGGCTGTAGCTTTATAAACACTTTAAGCTGGCTCTGCTGCTGAAGAGGCAGCAGGTCCCAGCCACCCACTCCTAGCTGCTCATCCATGCTCCCACACCAGTCTTGCCTTCCTTTTTCCTTTATTTTTCTCCTTTTTTTTTTTATTAAGGTGGCTACGTGGTAAAATGTATTGCAGCAGAATTAGCCCAGGTTAAGACTCCAAGGTTGGTTTTAACCTGTATGAGGTTCAGTGGACAGCAGCCCAGGCACTTGTAGTAGCGTATGGGCAGGGGGGTGTGGCCCTGGGGATAACAGGGTGGGATGTGGGGAGAGGGAAGCGAGGCAGGAGACTTGAGCTGCAGCACTGCCTCAAACTGAGTTAAAGCTTTTGTGAAACTGTGATCCTTTTGGCTTAGATCTGTGGGGCCTTAGAACTGTCAGGCCTTGGCCTCTTCGCTGACATTAAGACTTGGAAGATGCCGCAAAGATCAAAACGTGACTTGGGTGTTATCCCCTACCTTGGCTGTGTGTGGAAATCCGTGGAAGTGTTTGCAGATACCTCCACAAAGGGTAGCTGCTGTTCACTGAGCCTAATCTCTCCAGGCTCTCCACAGAGCCAGTGGAAAGACAGGGTCCTCTTGAGGGCAAGTCTCAGTACAAACCTAATTTAGCCTGGGAGATTAGATTGACTGGGCTAAAGTTAGTCTTCGCGAACACCTTCCCCCCCACCACCATCTTGTACTGAACCAGTACTGACATCAGAGTCAGCTCCTTCCTTTCCTCACAATACAGCAGATGTTTGGGTGAATTTTTCCTTCCTAATTTTTTTTTTTGTTTTTAATTTAATGGAGACTGTACCATCAAACCTGAACACTCTGTTCAGATATAAATCTGCCCAGCATGGAATTGAATGTGAAATGCAGGAACCAGATTGCTTTTGTATGTGTAGCTGAGAAAACTACTGAAACAAGCAAGAAATAAGCACTGGAAAGATAAAGGAGTGAGAAAAAAGAGATTTTTAGGTCATTTTAAAGAATACCTTTTGGAAAGAGT
>NW_009258554.1:1452873-1455874 GCF_000687185.1 Egretta garzetta
GTGTGTCCAGTATATGAACATTATGAACACCTATATTTTATGGCTGTTATGGAAAGAAAAAGAGAGCGCTGTTATGGAAAGGAATAGTTGCAAGTAATTTCCATGCTTCTTCCTTTTAAAAGGTGAGCAGCATTGTAAAAACTTCCAAAGAATGAATTTTGAATAAGCATCTGGTGTAGGAAGGAAGTCACCACACATTTTTTTGAGAGCAGCAGCTTCAGTCACACATGTAATAAAAAAACTTTTAAACCATTTGGGGCATGTATGAATTAAAAGCCCTTTTTACTATATTTGGACACAAATTCCACAAAAAGCGAAGTAAGCTCTGAGTTCAGAACAATGCGTCTGCACGAACACCACCAGTCAATAAAGGCAGAAGAGAAAAAAAACCCTCTGGCACGTGGTGGCTAAACGAAAGCCAAGAAACAGAAAAGCTGAAATCTTACTATCAGCAAGAGCAGAGAACAGACTGTTTCAGCGGGACCCTGCCTTCAAGCCATGAGGGAGCTATGGGAAACGATGGCAAAGTGCTACAGCTGCTACCGCGTACGTAGAGGGATGCTAATCCCATCGTTAGATCATACATAAATATTAACGCTTTTCTTGCCCAAGTGCTGGCAGCCTGCTCCATGTGCCGACGGCAGAGCCGCTGCGCACCTCTGTTACGCCGCGTCGCTGTGGGCACAGCCGTTGGTGCTCTATTTCTTCACCTGATACCTAAAATCTACTTCCAAAATGTACTGAAGTAGAGAGAGATATTATTATTATTATGATGTCACTTCAGAAACCCTACCCACCTGTGTGTTTTAATTTCAGCCCTTGCCTGTAAATAAACGTTTAGAAGGAGAGAGGGAAGGAGCATGCGGGCTCTTGGCAGCTCTCCCAGCACAGGGCTACTCAGGCTGGGAACAAAAGCTCTCTTTTCCTTCATTTTTACTGCTGCTTAGCAGCCTGGCTCACTAACAGCCGTCTTCTTTCCACTTAGAGCAGTAGCCCCAGACCTACCACTTAGTAAAAGTGCCTGCATTTCTCATTCATCTAAGGTTTTTGGGGTTGAGGGGGGGGAGTGTTTATGCCTGAGGCTCCCCTCTCGGGTTCTTTTGAGGGAAGTGCTGCTTCTCCTGGCTTCTCCCATGGATGCAGCGAGCTGTGGCAGTGAGTTTGAATTAGAGGATCCATCAGGTTGTAGTATCGCAACATAATTCAGGTATCTTGCTGTTTGGCAGGAGAGGTATAATTCCCATCTCTTTTAGCGCTGTGTTTGCAAGCAGGATCAACCGCTTTTCCCTGCCGTCTCACCCTCTTGTGGTATGCCTTTCCCTTCCCCTGTTTCTACACCTGAAGGCCCAAACCTAGTGCTTCCAGGTAATCTCTGTGTTCTTTCCTGCTGCTGCCTCAGTTCCTATAATCCCCACCTCCAGTTCCTCCAAAGCAGCCGCTCGCAGGGAGATGTTTGCCCGCCTCTGCCATGCAAGTACAAGCTGTCACCGCATACTACCCTCAGGTGGATCACGTCCCACCAAAAATGTGTGCCATTCCTAAGAGGAATGCCTGGACAATCGCAACAGTGCCAAGGATAAAGGTGATGACTCCTATAACAAATACAAGCTTTCTTCTCTTTGAGGAAAGTCCCTGCAGGAATCATAAAATACAAGCTTAGTCAAGGGAAGGGTAAAAGGAATGAGTAGAGACATAAATAAGATGAAGAATCTCCAGTTAACTCCTTTGACTGAGAGGTGTGAAGAAATGCTGGCTATGTACAGTGAGAAAAAAAAGGATAGTGAGTAGTTATAAAGAGAAGCAAAAGCTGGGACTTTTCAGCTCACCTGTAGGGACAGAAGTCAAGGTGAGGCAATAGGAAGAGGAAGCAGAAAGATGGAAAAGCACAAATGAAACACGGTTTTGTTCAGGAAAGCTTCCACTTCCTTGTATAAAAGCAGAAATTTAGAGAGCATTAAAGTTCAGAAGAAACACTAAGCCAATCCTTGACTGTGGAGGGGCTGCTAAATCCAGCAGACAAACATCCTTCAGCATCAAGTGCATTGAACCAGCCGGATGACCAAGGATGAAGACCATAAGCACCCATTTCTGAGACACCAGCAGGCAGTCAAAGCCAGAGCCGGCTTTGCAAAGCAGAGCACTCTGCCAGTGCCACTGTGCGTACCTGGAAGAAATTAACTCATGAAACAGGAAGACTTCACAGATGAAATAGGAGCCTTAGGAGGGTATAGAAGGAGACAAGTTGGGGGGAGGGTGTGTCGTCACACCATAACAACATGTTTAATTACACTGGTGCTGAGGGGGCAGGTCTGAATATACAGATGGTGGGGTGGGGCAGGTGGGCAAGTTCGGGTAGAGAATTGAGGGACATTAATAGTCTGGTCAATATTTAACCCAAAGCAATCTGCTATTTTTTTGGAAGGATGACAATAGCGTTGATTTTTGTAATCCACTTAAACATCTTTGGATGAGAACTCTTATGATTTTAAAGGGTTTCTATTTCTTAGATATATTCTCTACATCTTCAGCATTGCTCTAAAAGTTGCTTTTATGCCAATAGCTAGACAAATACAAAGTATCTAGAAGTGCTTTTTATACAAATTACCCTTGCGAAGGACAGAGATGGCATTATTATCTCCATTTAAAATGGTCATGAAGAGCGAAAACGGTTCCATAATGGATTTATGGAGGTCACAGAAGTCAAGAGGCAAAGGCAGAGACTGATGCTCAGTTGCACCTCACGGGGGCTTTCGCTCCTTCCTCCATCACTTCATTTTTGCTTGTGGCAAACAGAAAAATGCCTCAGTCCAGCCCAAACTGCTGTTTCCCAGAGGTAGCACTTCATAAGAGATCAGCATGTTGTGCAGGTGGGGAAAACTGGAAAAAGCAAGGAACAGATAGAGGCCACAGCAGCAGCCTAGCAACCAAAAATGAGCCCTGAGAAATGCGGGATTTCTGATGTTACATTTTTTCCCTTTGCAGGTGCTGTACAACCCAGCAG
>NW_009258554.1:1456004-1468259 GCF_000687185.1 Egretta garzetta
TATTTTCATATGCAATTCCTGTATCGATCAAAAAATAAATTGCTGTTGCTCCCAAATGTACTTTCTCCAGCTGTGTAATGGAGTCCACGCTCAAGAGGCCAGTCGGTGCAAGTTTCCCATTATCCTTCCTGTCCCATTAGAAACATAGAATCATAGAATCTTTTGGGTTGGAAGGGGTCTGCTCTTCCCTCGACGCTTTGCTCGGAGTCTCTGATGTGATTTGCGGCGTGCTGCTGACAAAGCTGCCGTTGCGCTTCCTCCTTAGAGATGGTTTCCTTCTGCCAGATGACTGCAGCAGCTTAAGGGGAGGCTTGAAGGTCTTTTGATGCTCTGTCCAAAGGTGAGCAATTGCTACTGGCATTTCAGAAAAGACCGGAATTAACAAAAAAGTCCATTTTCAGGGGGAGAGGAAAAACCTCTCAAGTGTTAACAACTTCCCCAAAATGTGAGTTTGCCAGAATAGGTTGGGCTGTTGAGCTGTCGAGATCTGTTTCTGCCCGGCTCCTTTGCCACCCCAGCCTTTACGCTCCAGAGAAAGCCCACGGCCCAGCCTGGCACTGCTCAGCACTGCCGAAAAGCACTGTGGACAATAAAGCATCTTCCCGAGTCCTGAACACAGCAACTTTTCCCTCTGTCTGCATAGAGCCCCCGTGCAGAGACTGAGCTCGCTGTGTGCTCTGAAGCACATCATCTGCATTTGTTTCTACACCTTCTTGGCCTGCACTGCCATACACACGACTCCCAATTTTCTAGCGCTAATAACGATTTTCTACTTGGTTAACATGCGCAGCACCATACTAAATCCAGCTAATCGGTGTCCTCTCTGCCAAAAAGCAGGAAAAGGGCTCCACGGCTAGTCTAGCCTGTCAGTTTTCCTAGCCCTCCTCAGCAATCAATTCTAAGGAGTTTTTAGTTACATCAGCCTCCTCTCCTTCCATCTTATTCTTTACTAGATGTATTAGGTTTACTTTATATATATATATTTTAGCCTGGGTATGACCGGTAGTGTGCAGTATTTGAAAGCACGCTGGCCTCCCCCCAGCATTTTGGAAGGAACGTGAAAGCAGTGAGTTCCTTTCTTGCCTGATCACCTTCAGCAGATGTTCCTGTCAGCGAGATGAGAAGGAACAGCCTGCCCTTTGCTGCTGGAGTCCGTCCTTGAAGGGAAGGCTTTGGAAGTGAATAACCTTTGCATTTTCTGTTTCGGCCTGGGTAGACACGGAGGAAGCAGCTGTTGGTAGATGTGAAGCCAGACATTAGCACACAGGGGAAAAAAAAAAATCAGCAGAGCTCTGGAAAACCTCTAGAAGACAAGTGGGAGCTTCTGGCAGTTAAAAGACGGCACAAAGCTGATGAGAAATTGAGGACTGTGGCAATAGCCACGGCACAGTTTGGAGGTGCCCCAGCAAAGGACTTGCAAAGTCCTGGGCACTGTTTATATCTTCAGGGTGTGATGAGGAGTGTTAGGTCTCTGGCCTTGCGTACCTCCCTGCTGCAACCAGTCTCAGGAATTCACCTCCTAAATGAGCTGAAGCTTGCAGGGTGGGGGTGCCAGTTGAGTAAGGGGAATTTGCTGGAAGAAGAGAGCAGGCGGGGTGTCCTGGCAGAGGCAGCTGGCCCTGTGCCTTGGCGACGGAGAGCGGATAACCGTAAGGCTGCAGAAGAGCATGTGCTGTAAAGCCCAGCTGTGGCGTGTGGTCATGGTTCCCCTCCAGAACTGGGCTCCGCATGGGTAGATGATGCTCAGTGGCTGGTAGAGTCTTATATAGCTGGGAAGTGCAGGGGGAAACTTGAATATGACCTGCCTGATACAATGGTTTAGACTATGTACAGCAGTAATAAGGAAAAGACATGTCCCTCTGCAGCACGGTGTGCCACTGCTGCCGGGTCGCAGCCGCCTCCGCACAGCCACAGCTGCTCAGCTGAGAGTGCTTGTGTCCCAGTGTCCTGGTTTCGGCTGGGATAGAGTTAATTTTCTTCCTAGTAGCTGGCATTTTGTGTTTTGGATTTAGTACTAGAAGAAGGTTGATAACATGCTGATGTTTTAGTTGTGGGTAAGTAGTGCCTAGGCTAGTCAAGGACTTTTCAGCTTCCCATGCTCTGTTGAGTGCACAAGAAGCTGGGAGGGGGCACAGCCAGGAGAGCTGACCCCAACTGGCCAAGGGGCTATGACATACCATATGATGTCATGCTCAGGGGGAGTTGACCAAGGGGAGAGGGATCGCCGCTCGGGACAGGCTGGGCATCAGTCAGCGGGTGGTGAGCAATTGCATTGTGTGTCACTTGTTTTGTGTATCCTGTGTATTACCATTATTGTTGTAATCGTTATTCTTTTCTTTTACTAGACTGTCTTCATCTCATCCCATGGGTTTTACCTTTTTTTCCCCCAATTCTCTCCCCCATCCCACTGAGCAGGGAGGGAGTGAGCGAGCAACCATGTGGTGTTCAGCTGCCTGCCGGCTTAAACCACAACACCCAGCCTGCAACGGAGATGTCACCCACCTCTGCCCGGGGCTCCCCTGAGACACACCACCAACAACACGATGGGTCCCCCCTGCTGGCAGAGGCTGCCATCCTTCTTGCTCCCAGTTAGGTGCAGCTCTCACCTACCCTGCAAGAGCCACCACGGGGACCTGTCCCTTCAAACCAGGCCAGAGTCCAGAGGAGAGCAACTAGGATGATAAAGGGACTGGAGCATCTCCCCTACAAGGAAGGCTGAGAGAGTTGGGCTTGTTCAGCCTGAAGAAGAGAAGACTGAGAGGGGACCTCATCAACACATACAAATAAGGGTGGAAGTCACGAGGACGGAGTCAGACTCTTTGCAGTGGTGCCCAGAGACAGGACAAGGGGCAATGGGTACGAACTGAAACATAAGAGGGTTCAGTTGAAGATGAGGAAAAACTTCTTTACTCTGAGGGTGACAGAGCCCTGGAACAGGCTGCCCAGGGGCGCTGTGGAGTCTCCTTCTCTGGAGATATTCAAAGCCCGCCTGGATGAAGTCCTGTGTAACATGCTCTAGGAGAACCTGCTTTAGCAGGAGGGTTGGACTAGATGATCTCTCGAGGTCCCTTCCAACCCCTGCCATTCTGTGATTCTGTTTGATTCTGTGATTGCCAGTGCTCCTGGGTCGGTGTTGCCGGTGCGGCTTTGCTGATTTCACCCATCACAGTCTCTCAGTTGCAGTCTTCATTTCTTGCAACAAAATGCTTTGAAAATGGGCGAAGACATGGCGGTCTAATGGCTGTAGCCAGTGTTCAGAGCAGAAGCGCTCCACCAGAATTACCAGCCTGCAAGCTGCAACACCCATTTCACCGCTGCCTGCTGGGACTTTTTGGCCCCTACACAGACATAATGGCAGCTTAGTGACGGTCAGAGTGTGAGACTGTACATTAGAATGCAAGAAGAGCCAGGTAATGCTTTTTCTTTCTAGGGGATTTGTAGGCCTGGTGAGCAGAGTAGATCCAGGTTTAAACTGCAGCTCGAAAAGGGAATCACTCCAAACTCAGAACGCCAATTAACTCCAGCATCACTTGAACGAATTAAGCTAAGGTCAGAGCTGCAGCAAGCAGCCATCGCTAACGAGATTTCAGTGCCGTTCTGCCTACTTTATGCACATCAGATTTCCTGCGAAGGAATCCCTCGGGGCGCAACTGTTTGGCTTCTGTCTGAAACTTCAGGAGCCTCTGGCTCAGAAAGACATTGACTTCAGCCTCAACGCTGCGCTAACCAGAAGGCAGGCAGTTGGAGTGCTTCTTTGGCAAACAGCAGATGATTTTAGACAGACATGACGACTTGGAATTCAAATTTTCTTTTTTTTGCAACATATGCACAGATTATTTATTTATCTGTAGCTCTGGGAATCCTAAGTTCCACTTTTTGTCACGGGCAGCGAATGCTGTTCTTAGTTTTATTTCAAGCGTGCTGCAGACTGCTCTGTCCCTGACCCAAGCAAATGGTTTGCCGAGCTGTCCCTATCTCTCTACTGACTGTCCCACGTGCTACCCAGATGCTGACAATGGCGGAAAGAAGCAGAATAAGCAAGGCTGTTAGAAACTAGGGGGTTTTTTTCAGACATACACTTTGCATGCCGTTACTTCTTTCAGCAGTAAGAGAGAGATTATTTGCTCTCATATCATATGTGCCCAGCCCAGGCTAAATCCTTGTGAGCCGCTCTTTCCTGGAGGACTGACGTTCTCCTGGGCCAGCAGCACCCATGTCAGGAGGAGACGGCTGCGACCTGGAGAGCCCTCACCCACCACGGGGGGCTCCTGGCTCTATCATCCCATGTTGATGGGGGTTAAAAGCGTGAACAAAAACTGCTAGCAAGAAATGCACTGGTTTGCTTCCTCAGCTAATTTGTGCTCCTTGAAGGAAATCAAAGGAGGCGTTTAATGATCCTTCTGGGCCCAACAAGATTTGTATCTTCATCCTTTCGGGGCAGGCTCACAGCACGAAAACCCCTGGGGTGGAGGGGAAATCTCTTTGAAAGCTGCCCGCCGAGCGAGATGCTGTCAGATGTTGAAGGGAGGATGAGCAAGCATGTGTTATGGAAGTTGGCAGGTGACTGAGCTAATTACGGACTCAGAGGCAATTTAGGGTGACGGGGAAGTGACTTGAATTGTAACCAGAGGTTAAAGGAGCTTAAAAGGAGACGGCGCCGGTGCTGCCGTGCTCGGATGGTCTGAGGAGGGGTTCCCCGTCAGCCCGCTGAGCGGCCGTAGGTCAGGGGAACACCTCTCATGCTACAGAGTCACTGTGGAGCAAAATGTGAGCTGCTGCACGGTGGTGTTAATCGGATGTGGAAAGCCTTGCAGGCCCTTCCCCCACCCCTTTCTCTTCTTCGAAACTGTCAGGGTATTTTTAATAACAATTGATGGTTGCCTAAAATCACAAAACATGTTTTCATTAATATTCATGAAAGAATGGACTGGTTTTATCTACACCTACATCAATGTGTGGTAAAATGTATCCGAAGCCCAGCTTTTATCTCTAATCACACTGAAACTGATCGCCTCTGATTTTTGTGGGGAAAAAAAAATGCTCCTGTTTTCAAAGGAGAAAAGCATGAAAAGTTATAATTTGTGACCTAGAATTTTGGCAAAGCTGCTCCCTTCTGTGAAATCAAAAGGAAGGGAAAAAAAAACCCTCAAACTTTTAAGATTTTTAATTGAGTTCTGAATATTCCAGCAATGCTGATACACATTTCTACTGAGCCTGGATGCTCAGTATTAGCAGGAAAAAACAAAATCAGCAGAAAAGCTTTGAAATATTTTTTAAAAATATTTAAAAAGGCTTTCTGCCTGAACATTGCCCTTTATTTATGCTACAGTAGGGTGCAGCAGCTTCCCCAGGGATCAGGCACGGCTGCTGTATACATTGCGCAAACCCACCGCCGTAGAGCCTGTGGCCTGCAGACGCTAGGCTGGGGAGAGCCAGCTCATCTGTCCTGATGCCATTTTTCTTGACAGGCAGATGTTTAATGCCCAGATCGCTACCGAGAGGTCCGCAGGGTGCTGCAGTCCAGCTCCGCTGGCTCCCTGGCCCACCTCCATTGCCAGGGAACAGATAAAACTGCCCTGTGGGCTCGTTCTGACCCCTGGACCACTGACAACGTGATCCAAATAAATCAGGGGAGGGGAGGGAAGCGGAGTGGTTTGCTGCTTTGCCCCTACAGAGAGCACTTGCCGAGGGAGGAGACGGTCCCTGACCCTGGAGGTTACGCTGTCTCCCCTTGCGATTAAAGAGAGCACCCTGTATTTCCAAAGCTCCCTACAACCATTGCCTAATAAATCCTCATCAGGATTTCAACAAATAGGTGAGGCCATAACATCAGACCACGAAGGCAAGTAACTCATCTCCGTACCCTCCACATCCACTGACCCTGACAGGGGAACGTGTGGGAGGATGGACCCTCCTTCCGTCTAGCCCAGGCAGGCTGGAGCAACCCTAATTTAGCCCAAATAGCTGTTCTGATAACCTCACAAAATCCCAAATCCTTATTCACACACTCAGTAGGGAGAAGGAGGTATTTGTAGCGTGTCCTCTGAATAGGGTCATTGCATCATGCATTTAATACGAAGGATTTGGCAACATAAATGATGTTGCTAGACACGCACTGAGTCAAGTGTCTTTGCAGCCGTGGAGATTAGCAGAATAAGTGGCATCTATTTAGTCACTGGAGGCACTGCAATTCCTGGGGCTCCCCATGAAGCAAAGCCTCCTCCCTCGAAAAAGCTGTTCTAGTGCAGCCACTTCATCACAAAAGGCTTTAATCTCTTTTAAAATGGGGTTTCCCTTCCTCCTAATCAAGCTCCTCCAGGTCATGTGGACTTGAAATGGAAAAGATTAAGTTTAACCCTTTGGTAGTAGAGAGATAAGGATAAAGTTGACTTTCACTCTGGATGCCTTTGTGACAGTACCCAGAAAAGTTGCTGTCTGCTCTCAGCTCTCCCCAAACAGAGCATCTGGTTTCACTTACTTTTCCTTTTCTTTTTTCTTTATTCTTGCTTTTTTTTTTCTTGTCTTGCTTTCAGAGATGGTGGGAAGATGCTTCAGTGCTCTTTGTTTCCTGCACATTCTGCTCTCCCTTGGTGTCTCCCTCCACGCCCTAAATTTCCTGCTGCTCAGAACACTGTGCCTGATGAGGGTTTCAAATGCTGCTAGCAAAGAAAAAAAAATGCTCGTTTCATCGTGGAGTATTTAAACAAGTCTAAATTTAGAGCGGAGCTGTGCAAAAAAAAAAAAAAAAAAGGAAAAAAGGCAAAGTAACCAGCTGAAGGCATTAATTAATATGACACCTATGTGGCTGCTTCTACAAACAACAGGGAGAGTGTGCGGCTTGCAGATGGATGGCTCTGCAGGCAGATATTTACAGAGCACCCAGGTGGAATGTGGGGTCTAAAAGGACACATTTGATCCGAGTCATCCTGCTGACATCTGATGATGCTCTGCAGGCCAGATAGTCATCCGTTATTTACTGGTCCTGAGGCAACCTGAAATGAAGAAAGTCAGTGGTATAATAGCTGCCTACATGTCAGTCGGTGAATGACTCCCTGTACATCCCCCATGCGTTACACCAGGAGTGAATCTGTCCTGCTCTACAGAGATCCTAGTGAGGTATGCGGTATCCAGGTATCAGCTGCATTCCCATGGTAAACAGGCTTTTGTGTACCTGCTCTATGGAGTCCGATCGGGGTCTCCTTGTACCCACTGGCATTTGTCAGCCTGGTCTCCAATGGCAGAGGAATTCTTTCACCCACAGCTTCAGACTGTATCAAGCATTGCCCCTGCATCCAGATGATGTTAAAAGCAACTAATTTAACCCAAAACACCCCCGGGAGTGAGGGAGGTATCATTTTCCCATGACGACTGCAGTGGGCAATGGGCACTCCAAGAGGCCCTTCTCTCCCAGCGCTGCACAGCTTTCAGGGCTCTCCAACCCAAACTTCCCAGGTGCCAGGCACACTGCCAGTCACGCAGCCAACCAGGTCCTAGACCAAACAGCACCTCTCCATTGCATTGCGGCTTCCCACAGCTCAGCTGGGGTTGCACAGGCCCTGATGCCACCAAACCGGGAGGGAGGGCAGCACTCAGCTGCAGGGACACCCCCAGCCCGGGGCCTGCCTGCAGCATCAGCACTCGTGCAGAAGCGAGTCTGCAGCCCTCTTCCCCATCCCCGCTCAGCCTTTAAATCCACACCTCTGCAAACTCAGCTTGTGAGCACTAACTCTCCACAGTGCTGAAACCTGATCAGAAGAGATTTGCATGACCAGCCAGTAAAACCACGACTAAAAGTGCTTTTCCACCACTGCTTCTGGCACGGGCCCCCTCCTCCTGGCAGCTGCTGGGACAGGGAGATCGAATTCTCTGGTATTGGAAAAACACCGCATGACTGCTTTCCAAACCACCCCAAGGAGCAGCTAAACCTACTCAGGCAGGCCGGAGACACGGACCTCACATCTCCCAAACAGGACACAAGCTCAAATGCCCTTGAGAGAGCAGTTTCACAAGCAGAATGTTTGACCAGGGTAGAAAGGAGCTTTCGTACCCAGATACTTATCTAAGGAGTCCTGCCAAGAGCTAATGAGAGGCACAAGATTTTGATCTCAGATAAATGCATCTGCTGTGAACAAGACCGCATAGTTTATTCCCATCATGCCTTGTTTTAAGTTATTCAAAATTATTCTTATTAAGTGATTACATCCCAGATGTTTTAAGTTCAGGATCATGATGGAGCAAAGACTTGCTTCGAGGTACGCGGTGGTGGCAGGCACACAGCAAGATCCCACTGTCTCCAGAATGAAAAACAAGTCAGCGCTGATCTAGTTCAACCTCTTCCCCAGCCCTGATATCTCCAGTGCAAAAAGGAGCCTGCACTCGCTCCACATGGGCCCTGAGTCACTGCTCCAGAGTAACCCAGAAAATAAGAGGGAGCACCCCTGCCTCACTGCATGGGCCAGCTGGGAGATCACGGGTACCATGGGGAAGAAGTGTCTTTGGTGACCAGCACTGGCCCAATAAACCTCCTGGCAACAGGAGCGGTACTATAATAAGCTTGATGCCTGAGGAGGCTGAGACGCTGTCCCATCTGCCCTACATCTCCACAAAGCTGTGTCCTTGTCTCTTTGCTGTATTCAAGGTTGTTGCCATATTCCCTGTTCCAGCTGACTTTCTAACAAAGAATCACTTGGCTGCTGCAAGATGTGCCTCATTGACCAGTACTGCATGGAGAGAGCTTGCCTCAGGAGGCTGTGCCATGCCCAGCACCTCTTTCTAATCAGCTTTCTCTGATGCTCAGTGAAGAGTTTCCCTTTCTTCATTTTGCCCCATTCTCCTAATATTTCATAGAATCATAGAATCCTAGAAGGTTTGGGGTTGGAAGGGACCCCTAGAGGTCATCTAGTCCAACCCCCCTGCAGTGAGCAGGGACACCGCTAACTCGATCAGGTTGCTCAGAGCCCCGTCCAACCTGGCCTTGAATGCTTCCAGGGATGGGGCCTCCACTACCTCTCTGGGCAACCTGTTCCAGTGTTTCACCACCCTCATTGTAAAGAATTTCTTCCTTATATCCAGTCTAAACCTACCCTGGTTTAGTTTAAAACAATTACCCCTTGTCCTATCAGAGCTGTCCCTACTAAAAAGATTTTCCCCCTCTTTCCTATAGGCCCCCTTTAGGTACTGAAAGGCCGCAATCAGGTCTCCCCGCAGCCTTCTCTTCTCCAGGCTGAACAAGCCCAACTCCCTCAGCCTGTCCTCATAGGAGAGGTGCTCCAGCCCTCAGATCGCTTTTGTGGCCCTCCTCTGGCCCCGCTCCAACAGTTCCACATCCTTCTTGTGCTGAGGGCTCCAGAGCTGGACGCAGTACTCCAGGTGAGGTCTCACCAGAGCAGAGTAGAGGGGCAGAATCAATTTATCCCGCTGTAAGACGAGATGTGCATCTGCTCAGGCATTTCCAGGTCAGGGTCACCACATGAAGGCATTAAACAAATGAGGATTTCTACTGTCATTAATAAACTCTTCTCATACACTGCTCGCACCAGGGTTTTGATGATTTTTGTTCTTTGCCTGGTCTTGACATTTGCTGGTAGCTTCTCATAACAAGATAGTCAAAACTGACCTCAGTTTCTAGTCAAACCAGAAACAGATAGAGCTGGTAAATCTTCCCCCTGCCTGTGAATACAGCACAAAATCACACTGGCATTTTTTTATTGCTCCATGGTTTTGGAAATTTAACTCTAATCTTCTGTACTCTCTCACCCCATATCTCTTGCAGCCTTAAATTCTCACTCCTCGTTATGTGTTTGCTTTCATTCTTTCTCATAGGATTCGTTTTCTTTTTCCCCAGTTAGACCCTGCCATCGTTTATCTCCTCCCCATGCTCCAAACTGCGCTTGCACACTGGGGTGGCTGAGCTCTGCAGAAGTAACTGGATGCACGCTAATCCCATTAGGGGCCCTCCAGTCACCTGGGGTTTTTCAGTTTTCCGTGCTATTTTCATTTCATCTGCAAATCCCACTCCCTTGCAACTTTAGATCATTAAGGGGTTAAGTGAGATATATCCAGTAAATGAGATAAATCCAAATAAAGGGATTTTGATCTCCCAGTTCAGCGTGTCGCTGTGTCTCGTTGCCTTTTCTATCAGTGTTTCGGGGTTTTCCACACACACCCAGACAAGGACTCTTTCCAGAACCCATCTGGATTAAATTGGGTCCCAGCTGCAAATAGCACAGGGTGGCTGGAAGAGTTAGTGAAAAGATCCTGCAAAAATCACTCACAATAACTATTTGCTTATGGCTGCTTGCAAAGTGGAGAGAAAATGCTATTGTCTAAAACGTTGATTCTCCTGCCTTCAGACCACATTTCAGATTGTTTTCGAAGCCTGCCACCCTGGATGCTACCCCTCATTTTTAATCCTGGTAAACATGGAGAAATGAGACCTCGACGATCAGTCTTCCTAGCCCCTCTGAGAGCAACCTTCTCCTCTTTTCAGGCTGCAGAGGAAAGAGGAGGCAGCAGAAGCCCAGCCCCGTGGTCTCCAGTCCCAGCAGCCTGAGGGTCAGGGGAAGGGCAATCAGCTCCTTCTCTTCCCACGGGCAACGCACTGCAACCCGTGTCTGCAACAAGCATTTCTGGGAGGAAGACATTTCTCTGTACTGTCCTCACATCCAGATTCCCCCTGAGGCCATCCAGGCCTGTATGTACGCCTTTTCAGGTCAAAAGCCCCCTACTCCATATTTTTGGCCATTTGAGAAACGCATTACTAAGATCCAGGTCTGCTCTGCCTAGTGCCTTCATATGCTAACTACGGCATTTGCTGTACAGCCATGTGGTGCCTTGAAGGCACTGTCTCTAGAGTGTTCGTGTGTGTAGAAATTGATTTTTTGTAGATTTTTAAGGTCAGAAAGAACCATTTCAACCTTGCCATGTAACTCTTTGCACAGACATAAGAACATCATCCAGAAATTTCCGCCCTTCAGGCCCACAACCTTTGCTTGAAGAAGATTGTAACTTTAAAAAGAAAAAAAGATGTGCAGTCTGAAGTAAAGGTGGTAATAAGTGATGAAACCATCCTATCCTGAGGTGAGTTATTCCTGTAATTACTTAATTGCTCACCCTGGGCTTTTAGCCTCTTCATCATACAATTTAACCTCTATTCCACGTTTCACGGTTTTATTCCCTTCTCTATATTTCCTCTGCCGCTTACACCATTTAATGTGCGGCACCAATGCTGCACTCAGTAGCACATCTATAATACGTGCCTTAGTTTTACTCCAGTGTTTTGACAACCAGTTTCCCCCTCCACATCCTTACAAGAAACCTAATGATCTAGTGTGGCTTTGCATTTCATATTAAATAAGCCATTTGTAAAGGTGCAAAAGATGGTTGGAAGATACTCTAATAAACGCGTTAATCCATAGCCATAGAGTCAAGCTCTTCAACAGGTCACTCTAAGTCATTTATAATCTTTCTGCTACCATATCTATAGTTATTTATAATTCATACTTCTCGTGATGATAATGAGCTTATATAGCGTGCCCCTCATCCGAGCATGCAGTTTGCTACTTGCTGCTATTCATCAAGTCCAGCCATTGGGCTCCTTTGATTCATTGGTCTTCAGACACAGATGAGGGGATGGCAATCTCAATTGAATGTTGCCCCAGTGTAGGGGTTTGGCTATTAATAAATAATCACTCGCATTAGGAGGCGATCAGTTAACCGTCAGAGTCCTTTTTTTCATGCCATTATTGCTTCCCACTGCCCATTTTCTCTCCTCTCCTCTCGCCTGTGTGAGGTCCTCAGGCACAGCTTGAAGGACAAGCACCTCAGCAGGATCTGTGATGGATGCTGCCAAGCCGCCATCTCTGCCCAGCCTCATCAGTCCTCTGCAAACCTCAGCACCAGGCGGTGGCACGGCACGAACCCGCTGGTGCTCGCTGGAGCCAGCCATATGCCCCACACTCCTGGTCCCAACCCAGGGTCCCCAGTGGGGAAGAGATGGTGCCAGGGTGACCTGCCAGCATCCTGCGGTGCAATGGGGAGGCTTGATGGACAGGGATCAAAGGTCAGGGGGAAATTTTGGGGATGTGGATGCGACCCCTTTAAAGCAGGCACGGCCTGACCTCTGGCTGGAGAAGCCAAGACCCATCTTCAGGAATCAGAGTAATCCCGGGTGATTTTATCCCACTCCACTTCCCTAAATCTGTGGCTGCTGCTGCTCGGCGAGGGGATTAAGGGGCTGACGGGGGATTACGTAGC
>NW_009258554.1:1468694-1518437 GCF_000687185.1 Egretta garzetta
GGCGTTTCCTTAGGACAGTGGCGATGGCTCCTGGCAGAGGACGTGGGCGCGGGAGCCGCAGACTCATTTCCCAGGTCTAGCGCAGATACAGTGCCTCATTTTTCCCATTCGTCAAGCAAAGCAATGATACTCATCTGCTTTAGTTAAGCACTTTGACATCTATTAATGCTCTGCTTAATGCACTGGGCAGCGAAAGGCAAAACCAGTTTAAAGACACGTTCATAAAACCCGACTGCTGGTGCAATTTGTGGAGATTCAGCCATGGAGGCAGACATTAGCGGCCCCAGTTCAGCCGAGTGGTTCCAGCAGGCGCTGCTGGTTTGCAGCCTGCCAGGGACACCCCGGGGATGGGTAGCACTGCTCAGGGTCTGGCCGTGGCAGGCAGATGCACGGGGTGTTTCAGCGAAGACGCACCTCTTCGACACACGCAAGCTCCAGATCACGCGGTGTGAGGTTTGCAGCTCCAAAACTCTGATCCCTTGCGCTGGTCTGGTACGCTGATGGCTGAAAAAAAACCTTCATGCACACGTACGCAGCCTGGGTAATGCACACACGCATGTTTATTCATGCGTGCGGGTGTCAGGGGATGTTACAGGAGGGAGGCTAAAGAGAGGGAAGAGGCCACGGCCCCTTTTCTTGCTTGGTCCTGCTCCACCTTATACAACAGGCGCAATTCCCAGAGCTCTGGAGCACAGGAATGAAAAGCTGAGCTGCGATACAAAGCCTAAACCGCCCTGTTTTGTGCATGCACTGCCTTTGGGTCTGGGTGCTAGCGCACATGCAGGGAATCTTGATGCACCTTTTTGGACATGGGTTTGTAGGGCATCCACACCTGCGGGCACGTTGGTGTGCAGGAGCAGCTCCTCCGGCACGGTCACTGCTGGAAAGGCCCCTGCCGGCAGGGCAGCCCACCCCGGCAGCCCTCCAGGAGGCCAATAGCTCTCAGCAAACCCAGTTTTTAAAAACTTCACCTTGTTAAGCTGATTTAGGCAAGTTAAATCCTTTAAGGATTAAAAATGTCAGCACCGTGGTTGGTAAAAGTTGTTATGGGGCAACTTCTCTGGAGCTGGGATAGCTCTGTCTGTGTGGGACAGGGGGTTGGTCTGGAGAGGAGATAACACTGCCATCCAGTTTCAGGAGGAGATACGTCTGATAAACTGATCAAAATCAGCTCAAGCCCTTTCCTGAGATTGAGAAAATGTTTTATATTCAAAAATTGCCAATAAGACCCTTGTGGATGCGCTCGCCAGCACAGCACACATGATTACCAGGAGTTGCACTGACTTTATTGGGGGGGGAGGTTCTTAGGAAACTTTGCTGCCGATTTTATTCTCGGCTGCGCTATCAAGCCCTTTCCTCGGCAAAGTGCTTCTGATTTGGGTTTCTCAAAAACGACGCAGAGGTTACACAGAATAAAATCCAACTTCTGGTACTTTCAAACCATGCAAAATAAAAATTGTCTTTCCGTGCCCAGGGTAAATACTGCATGGGAATACCTTTTGGCCTTGAAATTTGTGGCATGAAGAAGCCAGCCCATCCTCTCTGCTGTTTTCACCACTGAATACACGTGCAGGGATTACAGGCAGGCAATCTCTGATCAAATCCTTTTCTGATGTGTTTGGTTATAATGTGATAGCCCTTTACTATGGAGAAAAGAGTTACGTCACTTTGCACAGTTTAGAACTTATTCATGTACAAGAATAAAGAATAAACAATAGAAAAAGAGCTTTTCTCCCCTGGTACCGAAACCAGAACAACAGCTGAATTAATCCCTGGTGTTTCAATTCCACCCATGAATTCAACTAGAACACAGAAGTTGCTCTTTTTGACTGAAATTTCAGTAGAAGAACACATTGTCCAGAGTACCAAAGGGAGTAAATCAGCAGAAAATGGACCTGATCCATAGATTACACAGAGGGACTTTGGGGACACAAAACCAGAGGCTTTTAAACACCAGCTGGGTTCAATCACAGTTAAGTGGCACCAGACCAAGTCGGCCTGTGCTGCTCCCCAAGTTGTGCCTGGCTTAGCGGCACCATGCTCAGTTTGTTGCCAACTTATTCACATCTTTGCAAAGCTCCCTCAGCTTTAACTCCAGCGGTGCAAAAAATCTGCTCAGCCATTTACTAGCCATGTGTCTGGGGTGCAGGTTCAGCACAGAAACCACCTCCTCTTTCCTCCTGGCTGCCGCTCTGCTTGTCAGCTGGCCGTGGCACGGGCAGGAGTGGTTCCAGCTGTGAGGATGGTGAGGATTTGGGGCTGGCTGCTCAGCCTTTGCTTCTTGGGGTACTGGAAACCTCAGGAACTGTTGGTGGCAGAGGTAAAGATCAACCTGGTGTGGCCTCTTTAGGCTGCCCCTACCATCCCTATACATCTGCTCCTGAGTTCACAGAGCCAGCAGCCTTAGATGAAATTTCTCTGCAACCTGATGAATTTTAGACTTGTTCATGAAAAAAAATAAACCTATTTAAATTCTTCAGGCTGCCCTCAATTTCCCTGTAACCTAAGGTCACTCCCTTCCCTGGCAAATAATTGTCTTCTGTAAAATATGTAAATGCCAGCGTATTTCTGCCTCTTCACTTGTCTCCTCTTCAACTTCCATGAAATGCCACCATATATTTTTAATTACCCACTCTTCAGCCCTGTCATGCAGGGCTTTGGGACCTTTGTGCCCTCTCATTCTGCTGTGCTCCCTAACTTTCCAACCAGCCTTCCGAAGCTGCCGGTCTCCGGCCCTCTCTCTGCGCCCTCCACACACACACACTTTGCACCTCCTTCCTGATGCCCCTTGCCTCTCCCAGGGCGAGTGGGTTTTGCAGCGTGGTGCCTCGGAGAGCTGCTTTGAGATCGGCAGAAACACCAGCCCCCGAGCTGGCACTGTGGCTCAGAAGTGGCTGGGGGGCTGCTGCCTCGGCTGGGCTGGGAGAGCCCTCCCTGGCTCGGCATCTGACACCCAGGGCACCCGTGCAGAAACTGTGAAATTACACAAGTCCCGACTTCTTTATCCTCAAGTTCTGTTGTTACTGGAAGTTTCAAGGTTTGCATATTTAGGCTTCTTCTGCCACGTCCTCAAAGGCTAAAAACCGACCTTCCCTTTTCCTGTTTTTTATGAAAGCAGAGAATCCCAAGTCATGGTGGACTTCAGGGCTTCACAAATGAGCAGATCCATGGGCAGCAGGGCTGAGTCTTCTATGAAACTGTGTCTGTGGCTGGCCTCTCCACTGACTGCTCATCTTGCAGACCTGTCACCTCCTCAATAATAGCATCTTGCTGCTGAAGCTGCCCGACCGTACCCGCTAGTCAGAATTTAATATCACAGACCCTTCCACCCCGCCGGGTTGAAAAATGCTGAGGGCTGGAAGGAATAGGAGCACACACACGGCCACAGACATGAAGCAAAACAGAAAGACCAGGATAACATGCACCTCTTTTTTTGGGGAGGAAAAGGGGGTTAAAATAAACCTCCCTGCTAAAATTACTGTCTTCCCAAACTTCAGGTTTAGGTTCTCTCTTTCTACAGGAAAGGCTGAGGAGCCTGGAGAATGATAGTTAATATAGCACAAAATGTCTCATACATAGAAGTTATAAAACCAGCAGCAGCAGATGGACATTGAGTTAAATGTTGATTCAGAGATCCTCATACCTCAGGGAATGCGTTAGTCACTACAACAGAACAGGAAAGCATCCCATGGGGTCCGTGTTTCTGGTTTCCTCTTTTATTCTAGGCTTGCTAGAATAACTTTGATATGGGGCAATAAATCGCTGGCTCCAAGCAAATACCTGTATTCCTTTTTCTCTAAGAATGAAATGAAATGAAATGATAAAAAGCTCTGGCTGTCAAAATAAGATGCAGAGCACAATGTCAAAGAAAAAGGGGGGGGGGGGGGGGGGGGGAAAAAAACAGCTGGTGCTAGATCACACTCAGTGATTAGAAATGAATGCGTCACTGCCAGTTAAGGAGTGATTAAAAAAGGCACCCACTTCCTTGTTATACTCCTTTTTTAGGCAGTGGAGAGAGGTGGAGTTCAGAGCAGAAGCCTTCTGTATGCTCCAAATCATCCCCTATAGCTACATATCTGTCTTTATTTGCACAAGAGGAGCCTAAACAGGCTTTCCTAGGCTAAAGTTAGCTGTTGTGATTATTCCAGTACTGCTGCGCTGGCTTTACTCCAGAGCTCATCTTGATGCTGGTGTATTACTCTGCTGCAAAAGTGGTGCAATGCACTGGGAAATCAGGCCGTGAGGTTAAAGTCTGCTTAGGACTAGAAGAAATCTCCTGGAAGCCATAGGTAAGACTCTGAGCCCCATAAATAAGTAGTGTATTCTGGTAAGTGGAGGAGGCCATTTATTCCATTAAATAAATCTCTCCTAAGTGAATCCTTGTTGACGGAACTGCGTGTAGGTGGAACTGCCTAATGTGAATCATGTAACAGATTTCTGATGAAGTGCTCTGTCAATTACGAGAGCCGTCTATTTTGATTTGGATGGCTCGGTGTTCAGGTTGCTCTTCAACATCCGTATGTTCTCCATGTGGTATTGCCATCATCAGTTATTTACAGGATGGTGCAAACGCGAGTACTGTTTCACAATGATGAGGTGCATAATCTACTCTGGCATCGTCGAGCCATAGTATCTCTGCTGAGAGCAGTGAATCCAGCCGGCTCGTTAGTCTCTGCCCCACGCACCTCCAGGAACTGAATCCAAAGGGTGAATCTTGACAACTTCTTTTAGGTCTGACACCTATTTCTCTTCAGCAGTCTTGACGTTAGGTGTCTAGCCCTTCACCCCAGGCTCCGTCTGCAGTCAGTGAAGACAAATAGGTGTCTGTGGAGTGATTTATTTCACTTTACTAACAACAGAGGAAACCAGATGATATCTAAGACCAAATGTACCACTTTCACACCTCTAAAGTTAGGCGAGACGAACTCCACTCTGAGTTAAAATGTAGTGACCAAGATCAGCAGAACTCAGGGTTTCTCCTTGCTGACGGATGTCCTAGGCAGAATGTCCAAGAGCAACGCTTGCCTCCTGCTTGTCTGGCTGGCAGTCTGGGAAGGAAGCATCATCATCATCCTCACCATAGTGGCTTAGAGAAATATGGAGGGGGAGTGTTCATACTCCCGAAGATGGTGTTTTCCCTGTCTGAAGATGTAAGCGGTTCTGCTGACTTATTATTAACACTGATTTTCCTTTTTTCCCCACCCCCCCCTCTTTTTAGGGTGAAGTCTTGGGCAGATGCCTTTGGTGGGGAGCTGTATTCCATCGTGACAAAGTATTCGGGTTCTCTCCTGTTGCAGAAGGTAGGCAAAAGCTGTGAGGGTTCTCTTGGCTTCACATCATCTCCCCATGTAGCCCTTCAACGTTTCCCCCTGGGGTAGAAGAAAGCAAAACATACAGCTAATTTTCAAAACCATGCAGGTTCATACCCATAAGCACAATGATGCCCTGGGGCCATTCTCCATGAACTGGAGATGGGGGGATCCACCTAAAGCCCTTCTTGCTTTCATTAGCCATGGCCAAGCACCACCTAAATTATCCCATTTTTTAAACATACTTTTTAATAGTACTCCTCATGTTTCCCCTCCATACTGACCCTTCACTCCTCCCTTCCTAAATGCTTATCAGTCCCTCTCCTCCTGCTCGTCACGTACCCGTTTGTTGTCACCCATCGTCCCCTCCTGCAGCTCTCCAGCTGGCACTCTGGTTTATTTCTGCTTCCTCATCTGGCTTCCTCCAGTCACTCATCAGTTCATTGAATTGTGCCTTTAAAACTCTGCTTTGGACAGGGTCTCTGAGGCAGGTGCCCTGGAAGCTGTGATCTTCCAGAGGTGCAGAGCTCTGCCTCCTTCATGCCTGGCTCGGTCACTCAACAGGCGCCGCTGTGCTAAACTCTGCTGGCATTAGAAGGTGTAGCTCCAAGGGGCTTTAACTAAATGTTCCCATTTGCAGCTGTAAAGAAGTTTCCCTGTTACCTTCAGTCCCTGAAGTCAGGGGTGAACCGCCGCTCCTCTTTCAGGCTTGGTGCACTCAGCACCTCCCAAGTGCTGCTCAGGGGGCCTGGTGGCTGCTGAGGGCAATGCAGTCCCCTCTCTACCTCACGTGGCTGCCCAGTTCCTCTTCTTTACTCTTTCTCTGATTCTTTTCTTCAACACAAGCCATACATTGCCTGTTAGGCCTTTTAGCTGTCTAATTTCTGTCTTCTGACTAGTAATAACACTCACATCCCAGCACAAAAAGGGATCTGGATAGCATTTTACTTGCCTTGCCCTCAATTTTCCTGTCCCCACAGCACTGCTTTCCATCTGGTGGAAGGGAGCATCTCCTGCAGCATCACCTTTGCTAGGCTTGGCCAAGAAAGGCCTGCAGCATCCATCACAAAGGTCTATACTGACCATCAGCTCTTCTTAGGAGGAATGTGCTGCTGTGCAATAAAAAGTTGTCAGCACTGCTATAGGTACTTCATGCCCTAATCATGAGGTAGCTGTGGTGTGATAGCAATGCAGGCAAAAGTTTGGCTTTCAGCAGTTTTGATGATGTTTCTGCATTGCCTCTTCTTTTATGAGGCCCCCAAATGATAGTGCCAGAGGCAAAGTGACATGCTACAGCATCTCTGGTGGGTGCTGGAGCTCCAGGGGGCAGGAGATACAGATTGCAGTCGCTTGACAGTCGGGTAACTATGTCTGATGCTATATAGATATTTGCTGTCCAACTGAAAGTCTGCAGATACCAGCTTTTTCTGGAGGATGTTAAGGGTGTCACCTTCCTGTGTGAAGAAATACCTCAGCCATTATGTCTTCTCCTTACTGCTTCAACACAGCCAATCTGTGCTGCTTCTGTGGCTACTTCTACGAACAGATTAAGGGGGTTCATGTTCCTTAAGGTCCAAAAATCAGTGGGAATAAGCAGAACAGGGCTTTTCTTGAAAATAGTAGTGTTGCAAATGTTAATAGTGGAGATGAAAGACAGCAGATGCAGCACTGAGGTGGGTATCACGATAGCTGTGCTGTCTTGCCTGTCTGGAGATGTTGCACCAGGTCATTTTACCCCCGTCTGTCCACACTACATGTTTTGATTCTTTGGATCTTGATCTCTTTGGGGTAGGGGTTATATGAGACCTGTAGATGCTACTATAGAGCCACTAAAAATGACAGTCATGGCAACCAGATTGTGAACAAAAGTTCACAAGTCTATCAGCTTTTGGTGTAATTCACTTGAAGCAAAGAAAACTAATTTCTCATGGAAAAAAAAAAAAAAAAGCCTGAATGTAACCAAAATCAATCTAGCATTTGTGTCAAGGGGAGTCAAGGCAGAGCTACTTTTTCCTTGTGGTCTGACAGCCTTATAAAATAATCACACTTGCCTGCCCCAGTCCACATCCACACAGTTTTGTTCTTGGGGAGGGGAAGGTGTATGGTTCACTCTTGTACGTGTCGGGGCCTGGATGCAGCACAGACCAATTGTGCTTTGCATAGTCTCTGGACACCCCCGAGTGGGACACAGTGTCACCTGTGACTAAGAGCGAAAGCATCCTTCAGCAGGTCACTGTCACCACTTCCAGCAGGGGGTACAGATGAGCTTGACCCAGTCTTGCTCTGTTAACTCTTCAGCAAAGGGTCATCTCCTAAATGCATGCCCTGCCCTAACTTTACTTAAGCAGTTTCAACAGCTCGCCCCTCAAGTCCCACTCCTTGAGCTCTTTCATTTCCCCTTATTCCCCTGGGACCAGGGAAATAGCCCCAGGGAAATGGGGGAGGACCAGCCAGCACCCACTTCTTCAGTCCTTCTCTCAGCCTCCCTTTCTTTAGCAAGCACTGGGTCAGACATCTTCTCACAAATCAGCATCTCAAAGCAGGGACCATCCTGGAGGTCCCCCTCTGCACCATTGACACTTACAGGGCTGCGGAAGGACAGCTTCAGGAGGACGCAGATGAATCTTCTACTAATAGGCAACATTTTCATGCCCCATGAGATGCGCCTTGGCAGACCCTGAATAGCTTTATGTAGATCACCACACTGGTCCAGATTGCAGGCAGGTCAGGCCTGGGGAGCCAAATGTTCCAAGTCTGGAAATCCAAACACATGTGCTCCCCAGGCACCTTTTTCTTTTTTTTTTTTTTTTTTTTTTTTTGGGGGGGGGGGGGGGGGGGCATCACCTCTCCCGCAAGTGGAATATTTCTGTGTGCATTAGTATATGCAGACCAGCAGGAGGGTGGGGAGCACAGAAAATTTTTTCTTCTGTGGTTGTTTAAGTTGATGGGCATTTTGCCTTTGAGGAAATACAAACTGAGAGATAACAGCACCTTTCAAATCTGACTTCATATCTCCCTTGTGCCTAATAGCCTTGAAGTAACTAACTTATTGTTGCTTTGAGAGGCATAACTTTTCAGTTACTGAATGTTTTGCATGTAAAACTTCTCTTTAACATTTAGCATGATTTTCCTTTTGTGGCTTTGAGTTTGTTTGGATTTCTTTGGGGATTTTTTGTTTGTTTCCCTCAGAAGAACCCTAACACCATGTGGCAAACCCAATTTCTTACCAGGCTTTATTGTTCCCAGAGACCTGGTGAGCCAGTAGATGCCTCTTGAATCCACGAAGGCAGGTTCTCACCCTGGAGCAGAGAGCTTTCAGAAAGCCCCTAGGTCTCTGTGCCAAGCACCCCAGATGTCATCAAACAAAACCTCACACAGGTAGCAAAAGCCAAAGAGTGGCTTTGGTTTGATGGCTGAAGCACTCATTGTATTCTCTTAACCATTATGCAGCAGAGGTGAAGATAAGCTTGCAGACTTGTCTGGCGTATCATCCTGGCTCAGAGATGATGGCCAGGGTCTAGGATAGCTGAGGGCAATATGGCTAGAGCAAAGAGGCAAAGTTGAAAGGCTTAGTAGGAGGAGGGCAGTAGCATCTCCCAGAGCTAAGAACAGGATGCTTCAACCCATGGCTCGTTGGGTCTGTTTGCCACAGCTCTGCTGCTGCAGTTGGCCAGGCAGTGGCCAAAGGCCTGGGGCCACTGATGGCAGCCACGGCGGGAGGACACCATGGTGGCTCTGGGCTTCTCAGGGCTTGCCTCTGAGCGGCAGAAACACCATCATCTTCAGCAGACCCAAAACTCAATTTTTCTTCTACCATGTTAACAATGCATTATAAGCGTTTCTAAGAATTGCCTCCTGCTTCCTTCCGTAGCTGCAGTGCCGATTGCCTTCCCAGGTGGATAGGGCTGAGAAAGGACAGCTGGGCTTGGGTCTGGCTATGTAATTACTAGAAAGCACTACAAATGACTCCATGGCAAAGAACAGGCAAATTAAAGAAGTTCAGTCAAGACGTTTTCCTGGGTGAAGATGAAAGGAATGTCTTTCACACTCTTAATATAATTTCACTAGCGGTGAGTAATGCAACACTGTGTACTTCAATGGGCTACATTTCATGGAGGTGAGAACAAGAAAATATATTTGGTGACATATCTCTGTTCACAGATAAAACTTAGGATACTGAATCCTGGATCTTCCACTTCTAAATCACCACCCCCATCACTGCAGAAGGGGAATCTTAATGAATTGCTCCTGCTGTTTTAAGGGAATGCTGAGTACTAGATGAATATGAACAGATTTTCTGTTAGAGTTAACTTTTTGGCCCTTTTTCAAGGTCAGACCCTTTCAGCCAGTTCTCCCAAGCCTGTAACTGATTCCTGTTCTGTAAATTATAATGATCTCATAACCTGAACACTAAACTCAGGTTGTGCTGGTTAATCTTGGTCAGCTACAAGCACCTGTGCTGACATATGCTGCATATTTTTAGTCTAGTAACAGTATTGAAATCACAGGTACTACTCCATTGCCCACCTTTGGGAACTCTTGCAGTGAATATTCTTTAATAGCAGGAGATTTTAGTGGCAGGAATACAGATACAAAATGGTTTGCTGGATCATTTGCAGGAAAAAATCTCAAAGGGGATCTGAGCTCAAACCTGGTATATTCCTTGCAGCCAACTGAATTTTTGCAGAAGTTTTTGTGGGGTTTTTTTTTGTCTTCCCAGTGCTAACTAGCTCCCGGGGCTGAGGTGTGTGTATGGTATTAGCAGACTGCTTGCAATTGTTCACGATTGCTTTTACCCTAATAACATCTACTTGTCAATGTGTCAAAAGCACATTAAAAAATAACTGAGAGGTAATGAGCCCTGTTCTTTTTAATTCAAGATATGACCCAAGGTAACCGATGGCAGGTCACTTTGTAAAGTGCGTGCTTGCCCGTGCTGGTGCGGTCCCCCCCTTCACTAGCTTTCCCAGGAGAGATTACCCTCCTCCTCCCCCCGAGGAGGGCCTGATTAAAGCCTAGCCTGGCAGAGATCACTTCCCTCCTGACAAAACCATGACATGGAGCTAAATGGGACAGGCACCAGCTGGGATGTGTGCTGCGGTCTCGTCAGCAGCCAGGGACCTCAGTCGGGGGGTGGTTGTTGCGCATCCCTCTTGCGGCAGCGTGGTTACGCTAACCTTCGTGCTCAACCCGACCTCCTCTTCCTCCTCCTCCTCCCCCGCCTGTCCCAGCTACCCAGCCGCAGCAGAGGGGATGTGAGGCCTGGCGTTTTTAATCCAGTAAAACCCTTGCTGTTAATCACGCCGGGCAGAGCGAGCAGCCTGCCCGCCATGCCTGCTGCAGGCTGGATGCTGCTGCTATTTCTGTCTGACCTCCTCAGCCTGCTCCATCCTCAAGGCATTTCTTACTCCGCCTGTGCTCAGACGGTCAATGAGCTTCTTGAACAAAAGGATCTCCACTAAAAGGAGCTCACCCTAAAGACATGCAAAATTCTTCCCTCCCCTCCATACTTTCTTCTAATACAAAAGTGCCACTAAAGCCCCTGCTGTCCCCTCACCCTTTCACCGCCTCATTTTGTACCAGTGCAAGAAGTCCAGCTCTGGCTGAGATTGCTGCTATGGTGCTAATGCAACATGAAGATGGAGGGGATGTGCATACACTGCAGGGAGAAATTATGATGAGGGACCAAGAAAATTCAATCTGTTGGCTTTGCGCTTCCACGGAACACTCTCATTGCTGGGGAGATAAGGCTCCGACTCTTCTGAAATAGGTTAATCATGCTGTGTCCTTTTGCAGGTTTTTTTACTTTTTTTTTTTTTTTTTTTTTCCCTGCCTATCTCTGTTAGCTTTGGGATTTTTTGAAAAGGAGAAATAAAGGCCATTGTATCCAGTCTTGAAAGGGCAGATATAGGGAGGCAGAATACAGTTACCCAGTTTGGGAGTACTCTCAGGTTTTCAGTGCCTAGATTATATGAAATGGGGACAGAAGAAACTGGTTATCCCTAAAGCTGTCAAACCCAGATCTTCTTCCTTATGGCATATCTCTCAGTGGAGGCAGCACTAAGTAGCCGTGCTTGTAATTCCTAGTTTCTGGGCATCACCTCTGCGCTGTTCTTGGCCCAAAGCACACTCATGCATGCTGAATAAGTAGTATTGTAACTGTCTTGCTGACCTTTCCTTGGTGGTCTCCCACCTAAGCACTGAGCAGACCCTTCTTGCTGCGGACCCGACAAGGTATCCTACAGATAGGATGGTGCTGTGGGAGGACAGGACATGCGTTAGCATGACATCTCTCCCACTAGTGCTCCAGAGCACATATGACATAGGTGGCAATGTAATGACAGCATACAGCTCCTTTCCCCTGCCCATCCCTCTGTCTTCAGTAAATTTCAGGTATGTAATGCATATAACACTGTTATGGATGTAAGCATGTGTATTTTAGGTTTTCAGAAGTCAGGCTTCTGCTTCTCTCCCTTATTTTCAGGCACAATTAGCTTCAGGTACATTGCTGTTTTCAACAGCCACAAGCTCACAATTAGATCAGTTGCTTCTACTGAGTCAGAACGTTTCATGTTATGGCCAGTGATCTGCACGTGCCCAAATTCTGGGGTGAAAAGGGAGGAAAGGCAAAGATGGGAGAAGGTGGTAAATCAAACCAGTTCTTTCAATGCATCTTTCTCCACCAAAGACAATACCCAGGTAACAATAATAGATTCACCTCTCTCCTTATGAGCCTCCTGCTCAGCAGGATTTTCTGCTTTCCCTTGGGTAGAAATACAAAGATGTGGAGCCAACTCTGAAGATCAAAGAGGTGGACGGCTTGGAGCTGGTGAAGAAGTTCTCGGAGCAGATGGAAAGCATGCTCCGCAGGAAGGTTGAAGCCGTTGAGGTATGACCACGGAGGCTATGGGAAGGAAGTCCTCTCCCGTCAGCCCCAGAGCCGTAGGCACAGGCCTCCCACCTGTACCAGGAGTGTGTGGGCGCAGAGGTTGCATGAGGACTTCCTTGCCCAACCAAATGCCTGCTGGTGCAGCTGGCTCGCTCTGAGCTTTAAGTAGACACTGGTGGGAGGATGTGGGCGTTCAGACAAGGGAATGCTGGCTTCTCCTTCAGCCCAAAGTAGGAAATAAGATAAAAACAAAGTCTAGGAATAAATATGAGGGAATGAACACACTTTTTTAGCAGAAAAGAGGTTTGACTCTATAGCTGTTTAAAGAGAAAAAACCTCTCACAAGTGAAAATAAAGTTTGTCCTTGCATAATGCCCTCTGGGCCATTGAAGACTGGTAGCTTGTTTCAGCTCTGTGTGTGGCTCAAGGGAAATTCCTGCGGCCCCTGAACATGAGCTGCAAGGAAGGTGCTTGGATGTCAAGCTGTGTACACGGGGAAGCATGGAAGAGGTGTCAAGAGGTCTTTAGCTGTTGCTGTATTGGAGATCAGAGCAGGTAATCCTTATGGCCCCTCTTACTTCTTGCATCTAAGGATCTGCCATGTTCCCTTATATTTACCCACCACGAAAAGCATATTTCTGTAGTCACAGGGCCTTGACTGTTTAAGGTGTCTAATGTGGAAAACTCATCCAGAAACGCATCATTTGAATCTCAAAGTGAAATGTGGCATATTTAAACCCAGAGCTTTGGCCCATAACATTAAATTCATAGCCAGACTTTGCCAATGTTTGGATTGTCTTATCCTTTGTGAAGGAACAAAAAGTAGTTTTGCCGAGACTGTCACTGAAAACATGTATGTGTTTAGCTGTAGTCCTTCCCAGTCTGTACCAGTTGAGAATTAGTGCCCCAAAGCATCAAACTGGAGAATACTAGTTGATTATATTGCCTTCCATAATGGTAAGAGCTTAGAAAGGGCCACGGCATCACTGAGCCCTTTACAAAATTGAGTCATGGTCTTTGTCTCAGTAACAATATCAGACTGAGACTCCCACAAGGCCTTTACCTTTGATGAGATACTGACATCAGGCTGGGCCTGAAATGCCTTTCCCATGGCTTTTTGGAAGGGTTCATGGGAAATGAAATTAAATCTCTGGCTGTTGTTTCTCTAAACGGTTATGTTTCTGTTTGTATATGTCCTGTGATATCTAAGATTGCTCAGGGGTTTAGTAGGGACTCTGGAGTAAGTAGGTGTGAATATACTTGGCAATAAATAGATGTGAATATACTTCCAAGCTGTGAAGTTGCAGCACAGAATGACAGGTCAGCAGAAAAGGAGGGAAAGGGGGAATTTTGCAGCCCCATGACCCTGTGTTGTGGTGAAGTTGTGTGCCTTTTCACTAACTGAGTGGCTGATGCAGCGGGAAGAGCTTCTGGAGGGCTTTCCACAGCACCCCCTCATCTTTCTTTCTGTGTGCTTGCATTAGAGGCTGGTGGAAGCAGCAGAAGATGCAGATCTGAACCATGAGTACAACTCCTCACTGGAGGTAAGTTTATCCTCATCAGGGACAAAATATGAGTTGCACCCTCAGAGAGACTAGCCAAAAGGCAGGCCTAGCAGCACCCAGCCACCTCAGGTTCCTGGACAGGTTGAGAGTTTCCTTGTCTTCAGGACACTCAGCTTGTCTAGAAACTACTGTGAGGAAGAGACTCCCTTGGCAGATCCCAAACCTAGTAACACCAAGGAAATTAATCCCTTTGGCTCAGGGTGGGGAAGGATTTGGGAAGACATTATGTTGCATGATGTCATTACATTTATTGCACACCAACGTTGTCATTATGTGACATGTTAGTGCAAATTAGCTGGTGCTTTGTGGATTACTTGACTGGAAAATGAGCTAAAAATTGAGGGTGTATGAGCAATGAGGAGGATGCTGTTACAAATACCCACAGCAAACTGTTAATCCCAATGAGCTGAGTTTCTCACCATCTTTCTCAACAGCTCCCATCATCTTTTCTCTACCCTGCAGACACCCACTTGTCGGGACTTTCCGTTAGGTGAAAGTTTGGTGCTGTCCAAGCAATTTGGATAATTGGCTTTCTGTTAGCAACTGCTTGTTGTAGCCAAGTTATGGGATTATTGCTGGTGAAGGGAACTGGAGTGAAAACTGATGAAGGAAGCCCACTGTCCACAGTAGAAGCACAGAGTGCTTAGCAGAAGTACTCAGCTGCAAGTACACCTCTCCATGCTGGGAAAGGGTGGGAATGAAAATGCTTCTTGAAATCGAGCTAGCTACCAATTTTGCCTGTCCTACCTCTTTATTTAAGAATCACATTACAGTCATGCTAGTTGGGTCATAGAATCATAGAATCGTTTAGGTTGGAAAAGACATCTAAGATCAAGTCCGACCATTAACCAAACACTGCCAAGTCCACCACAAAGCCGTGTCCCTAAGCACCACATCTACATGTCTTTTAAACCCTTCCAGGGATGGGGACGCAACTGCTTCCCGTGGCAGCCCGTTCCAATGCTTGACAACCCTTTCAGTGAAGAAATTTTTCCTAATGTCCAATCTAAACCTCCCCTGGCACAACCTGAGGCCATTTCCTTTCATCGTATTGCTTGTTACTGGGGAGAAGAGACTGACACCCACCTTGCTACAGCCTCCTTTCAGGGAGTTGTAGAGAGTGATAAGGTCTCCTCTCAGCCTCCTTTTCTCCAAGCTAAACAACCCCAGTTCCCTCAGCTGCTCCTCCTAAGACTTGTGCTCCAGACCCTTCACCAGCCTTGTTGCCCTTCTCTGGACACACTCCAGAACCTCAGTGTCTTTCTTGTAGTGAGGGGCCCAAAACTGAACACAGTATTCATGTCAGCTACATTCACAGTAAGGGCCATGGGTGAGTTGAGGTATGTGACTGTCTTTGTACACACAATTCACACCCCCTGAGTACTGTTAGTGCTCAAACACAAGTCCTTAAATAACCTCTGCCCTCAGATAAAGTCAACAAAAACGTCTTAAAAACATCTGTTGTTCAAGGGTTAAGAGTGTCCTGAAGATACTAAAGTGACTGTAGATGCTAAATCCCCAGTGGCCTTCAGAGGGGGAAAGCTGTGTTGTCTTTGAGCACTTTCTGCTCTATCCTTTGCTCTTGATGTGTGCCTGCTGCATGGAGTGACAGAGCGAGGGGATAATCCTGGCTGGATGTACACCAGAAGCTAACTCCAGTAAATGACAGCTGTAGAGACAGGACAAGTAAGGTCAGCGTTGGCATGCCCTGTAGCAAACCTGGGAGCCGGACCTGCTGATACTGCACCTCTCTTGCTAGTCACTTAAATACCTCTGAGGGACCCCAGGAGTCTGCCATTGTGTCCCTTTGCTCTCAGGTGGCTCTTCTGCTGGTGGTTAGGACCATGCTTTCAGCAATGTGGACACCAGACAATAAGAAACTGGGCAGAAACCATCATTTGGGCAGCTCGACACTTTTCAGTTGGTAATATCTTGTTTGCTGCTCATCTTGATCCTATTTGAAGCCTGAATTCTCCAGATGTCCATTTATTTATGTTTTAAAAAGTGGTTTTTTCAGGCAGTATTGGTAATAGTCTGACTTATTCTCTTTTTGCCTTTTTCTTTTCCATTGTCTTCATCAACAGTTTGATTACTACAACTCTCTCCTGATTAATGAGAAGGATGAAAATGACAATTATGTGGAGCTTGGAGATGAATTCATTTTGGAGCCAAATGAGCATTTCAATAACCTGCTGGTGAACACAACATACAGTGATATCCAGCTCCCCACCAACGTCTACAACAAAGGTAATGGTTTCTACTGGCCTCTACTTTCTCACTACTAGTAGGTCACAGTGGAAACTACCAGTAATAACACTGAAAGAAAGGATGGGAATCGAAAAAAATAACACAAAAGAAAACGGGGCCGGAAAGGTAGTGTCCCAAGGCACGGTCTTGTCTGTGCTGTAGTCTGTCACTGTGACAGGGCTTAGGTATAATCTGCTCCTGGAAGACCTCTAATGATGGGCAGTCGTCCATCTTAGGCAGGCAGTATGGTCTCCCAGGGTTCATCCACCCAACCAAAGACGCTGCAAAACAAACGGTGAAGTGAATTTATTGACAATTGCTACTCTGTACAAAGGGTCAGATCTATCAAGGTTTTTCGGTGTCAAGGATCTCATTGATTTCAGCTGAGAATTTAGACCTCAAGTACCTTTGTGTTATGAGGCACTAACACTTCATGGGGACACTCTTAACTCCCAGTGAGCATATCCATAGGGGGCTGGGGGTAATTCATAACTGCCACAGGGGCATGACTGTTCTGGGTTGTTTTCCATTCTCAGCAAGCCTTTGGCACTCTGGCAGCTGCAGGAGCCTAGGGAGGCACTGAGGCTCACATGGCCTCATCTGTGCCCAGACTGTGTCCTCTCCCCCTGCACATTCGCACCTCTCCAGCTATGCACCAGAAACTGGTCCATCTCCAGGCTGGTCAGCACACTGCCAAATCTGCAGGCTGAGATACCAGTTGCGATTCTCCGAAGTTTACTGCTCTTTTTCCAACATTCGAAGCTGCCTGAACAGGCTCCTTCCCTGCCTCCCCATCAGCTCTTCCCCTTGCATATGGTTTGACAAGGAAAAAAAAGCGCCATTACTTCTCTTGTCAATGGAGCTCATTTATAATCTTCAGGACCAGACAGGGCAGGCGCTGGTGACTGTGCTCAGAACTGCTATGTTATTCAGAGTGACAATAGAGGGAGTTCTCTTTCTCCCATGATTTTTAAATCAATTCCATCTGGTCTGACAGCCCCAGACACTAAAGTGTTGCTCACAACAGAGCCACCAGCAGAGCTGGCTGTGGGTAGCTACAGCAGAGCTACACAAAGTAGGCTGCTGCCTACAGCAGCTTACAGGAAGAGGTGGCCAAATGGTCGCTGTCAGGGACAGTGGAGAGGCACTGCCCAGCTGGCTGATTTCTTGCCTGTATGGCTTGACACAAACCATCCAGCTTCTCTGGCCATGGCTCAGGATGAGCAGGAGATGGAGGAGGAGAAGGAGAGCTGCTTCCATGCCTGGAGCTCTTCCCAGGAGCAGTGCCTGGCAGCACTCACTCCCCCTCTTGCAAACAGCAGCAAGCCTGACTCTCCACAGCTCTCCTGGCTCCCTTCCTGCATGAGTTACTTTGGCCTCATCTCTGGGGAGTCACAGATCAATTTTTCCCCTATTTTGACCAAATCCGCCCTTAGTAAAGTGACTAAACAGGAAGAGGGAGGTCAAAGCCTCGTCCCTCTCAACATTAATATAGCTAATCTATGATGACCAGTTTCTTATAATTCCCTGATTCTTTTGCTGCTGCTCTGTTTGGTCTCCTGAGGGAATGAGTCAACACAGACACCAAATATACACTGCCTCACATGAGTTCTTGCAAGCCTGCAACTTCCTATTGATTCTGATGAGATCAGGGGCAAGGGAGGACAGCTCAGGCTTTGCGAAAGAAAGGGCAGGCAGAGAAGAAAAGAAAGAATTGTTGGGGGAAAGAGAAAAGAGAGAGAAATGGCACATAAATCCTAGAGCTCCTCTGTCTTAGGTAATTACATCTAGCATAAACACTCTTTGCAGAAAGGCGGTTCCACTTGGCGGTGCGTCAAGCAGTTGCCTTACATCAGCCACGCGTCCCCTACTGGGCAGCAGCTGAGTCCCTGCCTGTGTGGTGTGCCCAGCACAGTGCTGCTTTTCTGGGGTCTCTCCGAGCCCTCTTCCGACCAGACGTAATGCCTGAGGGCAGACAAGGCTGGAAAGAGAAATGGGGATAATAGCCTGTGACCAAGCTGAGATCACCTGTCGTGGCCAGCAGTGACCTACCCTATGGGATTTCCTTCAATGATGCATCCAATTCCCTGCCCAATGTCAAAGCCTTGGACAAGGCTGCATTTTCTCCTGGGGTTGCCTTCCTTCCCATCCCCATCCTCCACTGGGGGTGGTGGGTGTCCTCCCCAATTTTGCATGCTTTTTTCCCTATTTTTCCATTCTTCCGCCCACAGACCCTGACATCCTGAATGGTGTTTACATGTCGGAAGCCTTGAATCCTATTTTTGTGGACAACTTTGAAAGGGATCCCACGCTGACCTGGCAGTACTTTGGCAGCTCCACTGGATTCTTCAGGCTCTACCCAGGTAAAAGAGCAGAGATCGGCTTCACTCTTTCAGTGCCATGCAATAGTTTTGCAGAACAGGGTCCGTGCCATGGAAAAGCCCAGTCTGGGAAGGTCGGGGGCAGCACGGCCCCATGAAGGGCAAGGTGCAGCGAGCAAAATATTCAGTGCACGGGCTGCTGCCGCTTAGATTGAAGGAATAGTGTCTACAGCAGGCATAAACCCCAGTTTCCCACATGGACCACCCCCCCCGAGGCAACGTTGCCCTTACAACACCAGAGGAGTCTGCTTGCAGGGGTGGCCCTCGAGCAGGCTGCCCTCCAAAAAGCTGACAAAACACCATGGCCTGCAAATCTTGCAGGTGGGGTGCGGAGGCTGCAGGAGGGCTCCCTGCCTCACGCTCCCCTGCAGTTTTTCGTGGCGGCCACAGCCTCTCCCCATCTCCAAGGCCACACGTGGCAGATGCAGCTGGTCGGCCTGGCTTGTTATCCACTCACCAGCTGTGAGCGGCACGTAAGGTCACGGTGCAAGAGGGAGGCCCCGTGCTTGGAGGAACCCACGAGATCCTCTGCAGCTGTAGCTTGGCCGGGTGGCCCCTTGGTCAGATGGCTGCCTGCCCTTGCTCTGTGACCTGTCACGTGTTGTGGAAGGGGAAAAAGCAGAGATGACTGTGAACAGAGCCTTTCGCAGGGAATCTGGGACACATCCCTGTCACTGCTGCTGCTTTTTTATGCTCTCAACCACCCTTAGGGAGAAAAAGATGTTGTTGAGAACTACATCAAAGTGGCAGAAAGTTCAAAGAAAGTGCAATTGCTCCCCAAATTCGAACAGACTATGCCTAGGTACATTTTGTAGTAGAAATTTAATAATCAGTTTACTGAGAACTGCTGAAGACCGTGCAGCTCTGCTTGTATTTCTGGAGAATGGCCACTGCTATTGCTTGTCCAGGCTTGCATGTCCCCGCGGGGTAGCTGGGTCTCAGCAGTGAACAGCAGAAGTGCGGGTGCCTGGGGAGCAGGGAGCAGATGCCTGCCTGTCTGTGTGTGTTGATTGCTCCTTTTGCTGCTCCCTTCAGGAATAAAGTGGTTACCAGATGAGAACGGAGTCATCTCCTTTGACTGCAGGAATCGTGGCTGGTAAGAGTTTTGGAGAGACTTGGCCAAAGCGCCTTTCAGTCTTTCTCCCTATTTTCCAAGGTGACACCTTGGTGAGTTGCTAATGGGCAGTTACTGCCCCATGCTGCTCCTGCAAGAGATGAGGGGCACATAAATGAAGGCAATAGCAGGTTAGGAAGCTCTACTACCTGCCAGAGCCAGCTTTCCACATGCCATCTAACACATGCCACGTGGAAATTGCTACCAGTATATCTTTCATCTTTCCCATCCTCCTTATAATTCTGCCAGCAGTGGGATGAGGCTGTTCAGACTCCAGAAATGCAGGGCATTTACTCAGTCTACTCAGCACAGCTAAAGGAGGCTTTAGCAATTGTCACTCTCAGCTGAACCTGGACATACATCTGCAGCAGGCCCAGCACTTGCCAATGCGGGAAGTGAGATGCTAGGGCTGGTGGGAGAGGCAGGTTGGTAGGAAAGGACCCATCGGATGCCCAGCCTGACCCTGACGGATAGCTGTGCTCGTGGTGCATGCCATGCTGTGGCTAGCATCATGTGATAGCAGCACGCCCAGTGTTCCTCCTCCTCCCCGTACGCTCACCCTGCTTCCTCGTATTCCTCTTTTTATAAAGGTACATCCAAGCAGCCACCTCTCCCAAGGACATTGTCATCATTGTGGATGTCAGTGGGAGCATGAAGGGCCTGCGGATGACCATTGCCAAACACACCATCATCACCATTTTAGATACTCTGGGAGAAAATGACTTTGTCAACATCATTGCGGTAAGCATGTCCCATTTCCAGTGCTGAGTAGTCCTCCTTGTGCCTCATATCAACACTTCAGTCCCCTTAGCAAGCTACAGGCATTACAGATGCGTAACAACAACATTTAGTCCCTCTGTTGGATGGGGGATTAAAACCAATTACTGTAGGGAAGTCAGCTTCGTGTGGTCAGCGGGGTGGCTGCTAAGTCATCTCACCCCCCTGTGGAGGATGTCAGCTGCATCTTTTTGCTTACTTGGGGATGACTGCAACAGATAACAGTGCTGTAGAGAGATGCCTGAGCTAACAGGGACCTGAGCTAATAAATTCACCCCGCACAGCATAGCCTAATACTGTGTTTGGGTCCAGCAGCAGTATAATCCTCAGGATAATGTTTCCAGGCTAGAAAATTACCACCATGTGCCTTTCTGTGCACCAGCATCCTGCAAGGCTGCAACCCAGTTCAGAGTCAATCTGCACAGGCCTGCATGGAGTTTGGTTGGGTTGCCTCAGTGTTACTCTCTCCCTTTTTAAGCCCTGGCCAGGATGAGGATAGGCTGGTTACCCACAGAGAACCAGCATCACTGACCACAGAAAGCAAAACTTTTCCATGATCCATGCCAAGACTGGTGGGGTTGGTGCCAGGATAAAGGCAAATGGCTGCTCACCTCCTAATTTTCAAAGCTAATTCAAGCACCATCTCTTTCCCCGAGCTCCTTTCTATAAAAGTTTGCCAGGGCACAGTCACTGAGCTATAAAGTCTACTTTTTGTTTCTTATTGTGCAAGATAGTTAGAAACTCCAGTGGTGACAGCTCTGTCTTTATATGGCTGGATAGATGGAAGAGTGAACAGTGTTGGCAGAAAAATGGAGGGAAGTCATTAAGGAGTTTGAAATGTCATCTGTTCTTCAAAAACTATCCCAGAGAAAGCATATAATATATATTCCTTTACTGTACTCACACCAAGACCTACTGGCTCAGATGCGTTATAGCCTGACCTAAACTCCTATTGATCAGCTGAGCATTGGTGGCCTCTTAGCCATGCTCTTATGAATTATGCTCTTCCAAACCTTGCAGGAAAAGGTTTACACTGGTATGTATTACCTCACATATGTATCAGGCTAGTAGCATACACCCCACTAATTATCACAATCGGGTGCATGCGTGGTAACTTGATTTGTTATCATTCAGCCATGCGCCAGAGGCATCAGACTACGAAACCACTTGCAAGGTTCAGCTGGTGACTGGGGACTCACATAGTCTCCAGAAGTCAAAAATATGTGCAAATAGTGCTATAAGCAAGGCCAGGGGTACAAGCTAATAGAGTGTGGAGAAAATATCTACAGTGTGAGGGGAAAAAAAGGTAACTTTGTATGTGTAGATACAGAATCATAGAATGCTTTGGGTTGGAAGGGACCCCTAGAGGTCATCTAGTCCAACCCCCCTGCAGTGAGCAGGGACACCGCTAACTAGATCAGGTTGCTCAGAGCCCCGTCCAACCTGGCCTTGAATGTTTCCAGGGATGGGGCCTCCACTGCCTCTCTGGGCAACCTGTCTCAGTGTTTCACCACCCTCATTGTAAAGAATCTCTTCCTTCTATCCAGTCTTATATTCCCAGATAGAACTCAGCAAAACACCATAGTTAACGCATTATTTAAACAAAGATGAGATTTATCAAAATTATAATTTGCCATCATCACTACAAACAATTCTTAAGGGAAATATGTATAGAATGGCATAATGCTCCATACTGTCTTCTGAACATCCACCTAGGATGTGAACGCATTTTGTGAATTTTCTCCCATTACAACTCCTTTCTCTTAATTTTCTCTTTGCAGTATAATGATTATGTTCATTTTATCGAACCCTGTTTTAAGGGTATCCTGGTCCAAGCAGACAGAGATAACAGAGAGGTGAGTACCAGGCTCCTATCGATGTTATTCAGGTAGGTCTCTTAATGTAAGAAGTCCATGGGGTTAAGATGCTGTGGCGTGAAACTCCAGAGACAAGGAACAACCATCCCCCAGGAGCCTGTGAGTTTGCATTTCAGCAACAAGCGCCAGTTTGGTGGTGCACGCTGGCTCCGTGGTTCACCTTTGGTTCCATGAAGCCGCTGTAACGTGGGGTCAGCTGGCTGAGCTCCACAGCAGCAACCAGCTTCCCTGTGCCACAACAGGCTCAGCACCACCGCTGCCAGAGCACGAGTGGACCTGGCCCAGGCTGCTGTGGAAGAACAGCGTGGAGAGGGCAAAGGTTCTCCATCTTGGAAACCTCAGCACCCTCAGCCCTCAGAAAGGAGAAAAATCAGCCCTTTCCTCATGAATGTGTTCTCAGCCTGGCCTGATCCTTTGCCAGGATGGACTGCCAGCAAGATTTATCTAATTGAGGGGTTTTGCTGCTCCGATCCGGGAGGGCTCAGCAACCCTGAGGTGGTCAGCCTGCATCCGGCTGCTCTACCGCCTTCTGGGCTGACTTGTATTTTTAGCTGCTCTTACCAGGGTTTTTTTCTTCCTTATTCTCTCTATATAAATACCTCAGAGGTAGCACATCCCTTCATGACTTCAACAACCAGATTTTTCTCCAAATTTCCTTCCCAGCTTAGCCCTGGGTCGCAGAGTATGAGTCCAGAGGATGATGTCTCCTGCAGTGTTTTCCAAAGGATCCCCAAGCCTTTTGGACACTGTCTTGCAGAGAGCACTCTGAGGGTTTCACTTACAACCAGATTAATGCCTCTTAAGTAGTAGACAAGCATTCAATTTTTTTCTTTTTCCCAATCCTGTTGCTCTTGCATACACAGGAATGTTTTTTTTCCTGAAGGGGTAGATAAGGGAAACTCTGATTTCTAATAGTTTTGTCCCTTGCATGATATTTCATGGACTGCCAATGGTTCACAGCCCACAGTATGAGAAATGCAGTCCTGCTGTGGCTGCATGGGCAAAAAGGTGCAACATGATGGCACTGCCAATGGAGTGGCCACTCGACTTTCCCACCTCCATCCATCACGGTGCGGCACTGCCCTGCCAGCAGTGGTGAAGGATCAGGATCCCAATGGCACAGACTTTTCCAGGTTACCCTTTCCTCCCTCAGTCGAAGGGAGCACCCTGCTTGCAACTCATTGCTGCCTTTTTCCCCTCTCTCCTTGCCAGCATTTCAAGCAGCTGGTGGATGAACTGCAGGCAAAAGGAGTGGGCACTGTGAACAAGGCTTTGACAGAGTCCTTCAAAATCCTCAGGGAGGTAAGAGAGTCAGTGCCGATGTTTGCATCGGGCGCAAGTGTCCCTGCGCACTCCTACCTTCCCCTCTACATCCCTCATGGTGCTGCAGGGGGCGGGTGGCATGAGCTGATCTCATGGGCCCCAAATTTGTGACTAGCAGTGTGCAGGGGTGACCTGGCTTTGGGGAGGCGTCAGTTTGTGCGTGATGCCCTGGGGCTGCTGATTCCTGCCCAGGAGGGATGGGGAACTGGCAGGGCTGTGGCCTCACAAGTGTTTCCTTAATGAGCCCCACAACTGGGCATCACCCAGGAACCCTGGTTACAGATGGTGGTGATAAAATATAACTGATCAGCTGGGAGCAACAATTCTGGTCATAAGTAATGTTATTAGTGAGCCTTGGTAAGCAGATGATTATGTAGATGTGAATGATCGTTCTCAGGCTTCAGATTTATTTCAATGTCACTTTGCTGAGTATCAGTGCTTGGTACAGGAGAATTAATCAGTCAGTCTGATCTTGTCCTGTGATAAGAATCATAAATGATTCATTGCGTTATGTGAACAATTGGGACTTCAGTAGCCTGGAGGTAAACATACGACTTAACTCTGTTAAGAAAAAAAAAAAGACCAAGAACCAGCTGAACTCCCCCAACCTCCTCATGGCACCATCTATAGTGGGGTTGGCCTAAAGATGCCAATGCCTTTGGTGCTGACAAAAACATGTACACGGTACGATGCTAGTGGCCAGAATGATGGCATTGATGTTAAAGGTAGTGTGCTAGAGGTATTGACACCCCGGGAAGGATTCTCCACTCTTACTTCACAAACTGAAAGTTTGTTGCCTATGGTAACGCTGTTCCCAATTTAGGCCAGTACAAGTGTGATCAGAGTTGAACCCAGGGCTGGTGGTAGCTGAGCTGACTTGTCAGTGGTGATAGAAGCATCATGGTTTTAAGGGCAACCTGAGAAGAGTGTGGTGCAGCCTTGGCATTGCAGTAATAGGCTGGCAGCACTCCTAGTAGTAATGGTTCAACATCTTTGGAGGAAGATAGTTACTGAGAGGACTAGGGAAGCAGAGCTTCTTTACTTTGAGGGTGACAAAGCACTGGAACAGGCTGCCCAGAGGGGTTGTGGAGTCTCCTTCTCTGGAGATATTCAAAGCCCGCCTGGACGAAGTCCTATGTAACATGCTCTAGGTGAACCTGCTTTAGCAGGAGGGTTGGACTAGATGATCTCCTGAGGTCCCTTCCAACCGTTGCCATTCTGTGATTCTGTGAAGGATATAAACCTAGAACAATTACATGGACTAGATGCCTGCTAGATTCATCTGCATGTATCCTTGCACTTTATGACAAAATCATCTTTAAAACCAAAGATCCAGAGCCTATATATGCCTGCACTGTATAAATCAGAATATTTAAACAATTTTTCCACCAGAGGAAAAATGATTTCTTAGTATCTAATGTAGCACTGGTTACGTACAGTGGCAACAGATTAGAGAAGCCCAATGCAGTACAACTGCAGACTCTCTCAACCAGCACAGCTTTGAAGGTCTCAGTGGAGAATAACAGAGTATAACCCTAAAGAAAGCCTGCTTGCCCCAGCTGAAATAGCAGCCGGTCATGCCAGGGACACACACCAAAGCTGGTCTGCTTCCACTAGTGAGGAAACCTCACACCTCCTTTCTGGTGGGCATGGCTCACCCACTAGGCTAGGCAATCCTCAAGTTTCCAGGATGCAGGACCTTTATAAAACCCTGCATATTTTGAGCCAGGCACGTCCATGGGAAATAGAAGGTACATGGTGGAACTGCTGAGACAAAAAAACCTGTCCTCCACTGACACAGCTGGACCACAAATACCTCCAGAGAGAGATTTGATGCCCATGCACCTCAGCAGACTAGCATAATTCCACTGCAGTAATGGAGAAGAAACTCTTTGGCAGATAGAGAAAATATTTTTCCTCTCTATTTGGCATCAAAAATGCAGTCAGCAGTTTAAGTAGTCATCACTTATCTTGATCCTTGTTGATTCTGCCTTGGCTAATGAGCTCAAAACAGCTCTGAGATTGCTCTTAGACAGTACAGCACCCAGTGGTGATAAAACCTTCCGATGTTATTCACTCACAAGGTGAGGTGCTGCTTCCCGCATGCCTTTCATTATCACCTTAGATCTGGGGAGAGGGCAACTGACTCGGGCATCTGAGCATCTTTCCTCTGAGAATCTGCAGATGAGGAAAGGTGGCTGCTGTCTCAGTGACTGCTGGTGTCATGCTTCTCTGCATCTTGGAACAGGAGTTCAGAAACAATAACTTTGTTGTCAAAGAAAGGTGTGAAACAAGGCTCTACATCTCTTCCTGCAGCTTTCTTGCAGCATCATTCACTGTAGCATGGACCATAATTGCCGCCTCTTTAAGCAAAATGGGTCCTCAGTCCAAGGCCACTGAAGCCATCAGCTGGGAGTCTTGTTGGCAGCCTTGGGCGAAATGGGTGCACGTGTAGCAGGAGGCCTGCAGGACCTGCACAACCTGATCTAGTTAGTGGTGTCCCTACTCACTGCAGGGGGGTTGGACTAGATGACCTCTAGGGGTCCCTTCCAACCCAAAACATTCTATGATTCTATGACTTCCTGCAAGTCACTTTGCAGCTTCATCCCAGGATTTCTGTCTGCCTGGTGACATAGAATCATAGAATAGAATCATAGAATCACTTTGGTTGGAAAAGACCTTTAAGATCATTGAGTCCAACCTTTAACCTAACCCTGCCATCCCACCACTAGACCATGTCCCTAAGCACTTCATCTATCCTTCTTTTAAATACCTCCAGGGATGGGGACTCGACCACCTCCCTGGGCAGCCCATTCCAGAGCCTGACAACCCTTTCGGTGGAGAAGTTTTTCCTAATGTCTAGCCTAAACCTGCCCTGGCACAACTTCAAACCATTCCCCCTCGTCCTATCATCTGCTAGCAGGGAGAAGAGGCCGACCCCCACCTCGCTACAGCCTCCTGTCAGGCAGTTGTAGACGGCGATAAGGTCTCCCCTCAGCCTCCTCTTCTCCAGACTAAATAACCCCAGTTCCCTCAGCTGCTCCTCATAAGACTTGTGCTCCAGACCTCTCACCAGTTTTGTGGCTCTCATTCAGTAGAGACAAGAGGTTGTGTCTCGGTGCACATGTGGCAGCGCCAGAGGCTGCACGTACATAGGCACGCAAGCGCAGAAACATGCCTGTTGTCCTGCAGCAGCCTTCCCAAACTGAGCTTCCCTAGTAAGGGTTCATGTAGAGAGTATCTTGATATCACCTGCTGGAGGACCCCAGGCTCTGCAAGACAAAATGGTACCACCTGCCAAGTGCTCGTATGCTTTAAAGACTCTCTGAAATCTTCTCTCAGAGCTTCTTAGATCTATATCAGGAACAGGGGAGGAAAAGGGTTTCCATCAGTGTGCCCTGAAACAAATCTCTGCTGCTGCAGTCATGCAGGCGAGAGAAGGGGGAACTTCGGTAGAATTGGCCACCCCCTTCCCATCAGACAAAATTCACATTCTCCACTTGTAATTATAGCCGTTCCTCACAGACTGTCCTGTTATTGTTCACAGGAGCATACGCAAGACAATGAAAATGAAAATTGCTACATCACACTGATGAAACAGGCTTTGCTGATTACAATAGACAACCAGTAATAATATCTGTAATGAAAGTGACTGCAAAATTTCCCTGGTAATTTTCCTCAGTCCAATTGCTCGTAGAATTAATAGCCCAGTAGAGACCTACTCAATGAGGTATGAGTAGCAGAGAGGGGTTGAAGGCAAGCGTGATCTCTCACCATCTATGTTTTCCTCCATTATGTTCTGGGGTAAACAGGGCATATTTTAATCTGTGACGCAATTTGCAGAACAGCTTCAGGAGAACAGTTATCCAGAGCCTCCCCTGCCCCTCTCTGCCATGCTCAATCAACCACTTAAACTCCCTATTTCAATTTAGCCACACACCAAGTGGTTTCAACAAAATATGCGTCCCAGGGAAACCATGGTCTGAAGCGCACACTTATAAAGTGCTTCAAAATCCTCAGGCATCGAGTGCTATCTTTTGAGCTCCTTTCTTATTTATCAAGTTTTAGTCTATCTCACTGCTATCTTCTCTCTTTCAACAAGCTTGGCACATCTTGTCCTCTCGACCTTTTCCTGTAGGATTTGTACCCCTTTGTTCTGGCCGCTGCTCCGCTCGCGGCTGCTTCCGAGCTGCCTGCCTTCCCTGACACCCCGGCTGCTTCCGAGCTGCCTGCCTTCCCTGACACCCCACCCTCCCAACACTCTGGAAGTGCTGCAGCTGAGAGCCATCAAGCGCTAAGCAGAGCAGAATAATTACCTTCCTTGTTTTACATGCCATAGTCCTCTTAACGCAGCATAAGACAGCCACGCTAGGTTTCTTCAGACACTGTCACGTTGTTAATTCCTATCCAGCTGGTCTGCCTCAGCGGTATTCCTCTCCAGCCAGTATTCAGCCTCCTGTTCGGCATTTGAGCCTCCAATGCACATCAATTGTAAGGACGTTCATATATTGTTCTTTTATAGGCATGCCAAATATATGTGTGTACATACATACATACACAAGCATACACCCTAATCCTAAGAGGGTCATATATATATTCATACATTTGTTCTATTTAATCCTAAAAAATTCATGTATTACAAAACCTGTGACTCTCGTGAGTCCTCCTTTCTCAGGATCTGCTCAGAGTAAGTAGATATTTTGAAAGCTGATGTTTTTCTGACCCTGTGGAGGGAAAGAACCCCCAAGTTATGCTTTCTGATGCCACTGTGGAGCGATGTCTCCTCTTAGCAGCAAGCTGGTTTAATGGTGACTTGACTTGCTGCTGAACTCAGAAATTGCGTAAATTTTTAGGTTATTTCTGAGTAGGTCACTCCAAAATGGCTATAGGTGAAAAAAAATGGTGAAACTGGTAACACACTGGATTTCAGTGAGAAGTAAAAGTCTGCGTAACTTGAGCAAACTGGTGTCATCAAAAGACCGAACCCATCTGCTGGTGTGAGTAACCAAAGGAGTTGGTGGCCTCTTGTGCCCTACCTGTGCAGGGAAGCATTTCATTTGCGCACTCACATGAGGACTGTGTTACCAGTTTTTCTAGCAGTGTGCTAGATATTTAAGGACAATTTACCCATCTGGTGTCCTCCCTGCTCATAACACATGTTTTCTGTTGATTCCCCCTTCATCCTTTGGGGTCCCATACAGCCCCAGTCAGGTCTCAGCCCATAAGGCAAGTAGTTCAGCAACACCTTCTGCAATCCTTTCCCTTCCTGCTCAGCACAGATTATTCAAATGCTTTCAATTAACTTTTTCTTTAACCCTACCACTTTGTGACCCTGCCTGTAATTAATTCATTCTTTTCTTTGTTTCTTATCACTTCAGCGTGTACCCAGCCATTACAATATTGGCCTTTTGATGATGAAATATGGAGGCTATAAAACATCTCTGCCTGACCGTTTCCCTCTGTTTTTTTTATCATTTGGCGACCTACTCTTTTTACTCCCTTTCTTGCTGCTTCTCTGAATGTTTAGAAATCTTTTCTTGATTCCACTCACATTTTTATGGACCTGGATTCTGCAGTGTATTTTTCAGGATACACAAAGCTCAGGATTTCTTGTTTACCAGTTGATACCATTTTGCTTAATGCCTCCTCTTGTTTCTTCTTTGCTGGCTTCCTCTTTCCTTCTCTATTGCTGATTTTCTACCCATAAGATGCTTCTGACTTTTCAGTAATTCTGGAGGCTGCTCTGGAGGCCAGGTCTGCGCAAGAGTGGGGCAGAAGGAGACAGAGAGGGGCTGCTCGGTCATCTGGCCAGATGTGTCCTAATCAGCGTGCGTGCCTGGGCATCGCAGAGCTGTGCTGATGTTCCTATTGCTTCACTAGGGGGCTATAACTGCAAAGTGAATGGCGATGAGCAAACAAGGGACTACAGGGGACTGTGACCCTGAATTAATTAGATCATGCCTGCTACTCCTAGCACTGTGATCAAAGTTCTACAGGAGAATACGTAGCTCCGTGCCTCAATCACCGACCACAGCTCTAGCCCGCGTCTCTTCAGACATCTGTTCCTCATCCCCGCTTCTTTCATGCTCCTGAGACTTCAGTCAGAGCAGGGAATTGTGCGCAGGGCTGGATGTGAATGCTGTCAGATCGTTTGCTACAGCTGCAGCCAGCCACAAAAGGACCTAAAAATCAGGGATTACCTCTTATTCACTTGTTTTCTAAATCTGTCTTTTTAATCTCTATTTCTATGACACTGATGATCTCATTTTCCCTGTTGAAAATATCATCTACTCCTGTAATTAGGAGATTGCTGGTTCTGATACAGCATCTAATTTCTCAGTATCTCAGTATTATGTGGTCTGAAGTAAGCTACGTGAAGAGAAGTCTTAACTAGTCTGATGAAATGGTGGGTGACCCTAATTAAGTGTTAATTTAATAACCACCTAAACAAAACATGTTGTAGATCCCAACAGCCTGGAATGAGCTGCTTTTGTAACTATGGGGTTCGCATATCTGTGATCCGAACCTCATTCCGACAGCATCTCCCACACCGTCGTAACCCTACGCCTCCCTAGCAGATGCTCACACCAGCCATGCTCTCTGCTCATCCGCACGTGGCTGATCTCTGTCCCAGGAATTGCTCACTTGAGACTCCTGGTCTTTTTCCCACCTGACGGTCTGCAGCAGAATCCCATGCAGTTGTCAACTACTTTTCCCCTTGCATTTGCACTGAGGAGCACCCCGTGCTTGTTCCCATTGTGCACCCTCAGCCTTTGCCCTGGGTCTCCTACGTATTCTGGCCAGTGATACAAGTAATGGGATTATCATGAAGCAGGGAGAGATGGGTTTGTATGTGTGGGCGTTCAGAAGCTGTTGAGTCCATGCTTACTGCAGTAGAGTAACAGGTACTTCAGTGGTGCTAAGGGTAATGTTGAAGGAGGCAGGACTGATAACATAAATGGCGGTGGAAGGAGACATTATGGTGATATTAGGACTGAACCTGCTAATTTCATAATAAGGGGTGATCACAGAAGTGCTTGGAGGAGTGGTGAAATGACCAGGGAAATCTGGATTTGGAGTTGGCTCCTGGGTATCAATGGTCATGATGTTAATCTGCAGTGGAACCACAGTACCATCAGTGTTGGTAAAGATGTTTGCCTTCTGTCCTAATATAGCATTACTAAACCATAAGGGACTTGTGAGTCAAACCCTAAACCATCTAAGAGTCCCAGTTCACACCCTGTGCTCTTGTTCTCCCATCCAGCGCTTGCTTTTATTTTATGCAATTAGTCTTGCCACTTGGATACCTTTTTCTCATTTATAAGATATAACTACCTGCTCCAGTTTCAAATTGCTGCCGTGTTTGATATAACCTTAGTCACCCTTCAATTAGTCTCCCCTATGCTCTCCGTCTCAGACCATTGTCTCTAATTAATCTCTCGTGCAGAGCTGTCGTATCTTCCTCTTTCCATATTTTTTCACTCTGCATCAGTTTCTGGATCCTCCTTCGCTGATTAGACTTTTCCTTGCTTGGAGAGTGGAAGCGGTGAGATGCTGCCCAAGGAGAGGTGCATACTGACACTGACCTAGGAGCCGCAGCAAAGTCGCTCCTCAATTTTGTGCCTTGACGTCCTCTGCTACCTCCTCCTCTGGGCGACTGCGAATGCAAGTCCTGTGTTGGTGCTGCCGAAGGCACTCGGTTCTCTAGAGCCGTAGGGGGTACCTGGGGAAGGGGGGGGAGAGGCAAATGGCTCCGCGTGTGGCAGCACTAGACAAGCAGAACGGGCAGGGTCTGGCTTGCCTGCAGGAGCACGCCTGTTCAACACCTCTCCATGTGCCCTTGGGAGCACATCAACGCTTGTGCCAGAGCCCCAGCGTACTTCCACTTTCCCTTAAATATCACTTATGCGCGGATAACAGATCGTCTGTCGTTACAGTGTATGGCCTTTCTATCTGGCACATTCATAACCTATTTCGGCTCTGATAGCGGTAGCCTTCTCTTTTCATGTGCTCCTGCCTTCCTCTGCTCTTTTTTTTTTTTTTTTTTTGGGGGGTGGTGGTGGTGGGGAGTAAAGTCTAGGGTAGAGATTTTCCCAAACAGTCAAAACTATGATTTACCCTGCAATAATGAGTCTGATTTCCCCTTCCTCTCACATTTTCTGCCATAAAAAATGACAGTTATTGCTGTCAAATCAGAATTGCAGTGCTTATGGTCGCTCCATCGTTGTTTTGCATAAACGAATGCAACTGTGCAAGGTGTGAGGCAGCAGGGAATCACACCCTTCCTCCACAGCACTCGTTTTCTCCTATTCTTTTACTTCTGTAAAGCCTCCTGTGTCCACATGTGCTAGGAAGGGCTGTATAAATGAAAAAATTATATGCATTATACAAACACAGTCCTTATTTAAGCAGAGATCTTTCTGAGCACAGTGTGAGATTCACAAGAAGTCGGGATGTGGCCCATCATGAATAAATACACCGCGATTACGGGGAATGGCCTGCGCTGAGATAACTAATGCTCTTCCTCTCTTTTCGTAGTTCAGAGAGGCTGGTCAAGGAGGCTTGTGTAACCAAGCTATCATGCTGATCACAGACGGAGCCGTGGAGGATTATGAAGCTGTGTTCGAAAAATACAACTGGCCAGATCGGAAGGTTTGTCTGGGGAGTGATAAATAGGAAGGGGGAGGAAAGGTGCTCTCCTGCTACGGTGGGGCTAGAAGAGTGCGAGCCAGGGCGACAGGCAGAGGGGGAGCATTCCCATCCTCCAGTACCCGTCTGCATCTGGCTGTAAACACAAACCAAAGCAGCCAGGCAGGAGCCTGCTGGGGGGATTTCAGAGCTGGTAGGATCACAAATGGATATCTGTAGGTCAGTGAAGATTTTGGGGTTTTTTTGTACACTTCATTTTCTAAAGGTGCGGGCAATCAAAACATTCTCTGAATAAGATGACAAAGACTGAGCTGAGTATTTCAAAATTAAAAAAAGAAAAGAAAAAAAAAAGCTTTTGCAAAGAATTTTAATCCCATCCAGGACTGGTTATAACTGGTACTGTTTGGGAAAGGTTTGGCTGTTACCAGTTTGTATGGTGGGCAGGGGGAACGGCCCAGACAACCTCTCTAGGAGCCTTCCAGCCCTATTTACTTCAAGGTCTGTGATTACAGGCTTGTACTAGCAGAGCGGACTGTAGACCACAGCTCATCCTAAACCCTCCTGATTTATTTGTTTACCTCATCCCAGCTAGCAGCAATGCACCAAGGGAGAGAAGCAGGCTACTGGGAGACCAGGGCATGGGGCTATTAAAGCAGTTTTATTTCAGGATTGGCTCTTTTGTTGTCGGTCAAACACAAGAGAAACAGTGAAGCTTTCTCTAAATGATTCATGTGGCCAGCTGTTCCCCTGGGTAAAGGATTCCTGTGAGCTATAAACCTCTCTGCGTGTGGTTGCCGAGTGCCTGGCAGAGCTGCTGTCGTAAAATCAAACAGAATTTGCATTTCTGCCTTGTTATTCAGATGATCCCGGGTGCTACTTGGCTTTCTGGACTGATTGTAATTGGAAATGAAGTTCCAGCCCACAAAATGCGAAACAAATGGAGCAAGAGGCTCCCGTCTCTGCGTGAAGGCAGAGCTATTGCTATGCACCACAAACAGGCATTCGCACCAGCGCGTAGCAGGATGCCAAACCTCAGCCATTTGGATTTGGTAGCACATTACAGCCTAATTCTTCTGTCTTGGCGTTCTTGTCCCCAGGTCCGGGTTTTCACTTACCTCATTGGACGGGAGGTCACTTTTGCCCCCAACGTGAAATGGATCGCCTGCAACAACAAAGGTGCTGTATGGGAATGGTTCCCCATCCCCAATCCCCGCACAGCACACGTGGGCTGCAGCCACCGAGCCCTGGCCCTCTCCAAGGCTTCCCCATTGCAGCTGGGGCCCATGAGCCCCCGGTTGGAGGACGACCTAAGGAAAAAGCAGAGCCTGCTAGTTCACGTGAAGTGTGCCTGTGTCCAGCCAACACGAGTCCTCCATGCTGAGCCACCACATTTCCCTGTCACGGTGCCAAGAGACACTATGACTGAGATCCATGCTGGCTGTAGTCCACCTAACTCCCTGTGCTTATTGTGTCCCCATTGCTGGCTTTTGACAATCTGTCCAAACCTCTGTCAGGAAAGCCTGACATCATTTGGCTGAGAAGTAAACTGAACATCTCTTCCTGAAAGATTTCACAGCACTTTGCACAAGATCTGTGGGTTAACCCATTATACCCTGGCCAAATTCTTTGTGTGCCAGTGGTTTCACTGAGGTACCAGAATAGCTTGTTAATCCCACCCCAAAACCAATATTCTCTCTAGCTAGCATGAAAGGGAAAATCCATTCAGAGTAGGTGTGTCACCTCCATGCATTCAGGGCCAGTTTAAAAGTCCAGTTAGCCCTATAAGAGTCTGCAAGGGTAAAGGAAGAGAGGGGGGTGGAAAAAAAAAGTCTTCCCTGTTTGGGCATGACTTGGCCTCAGTGCATCTGGAGACAGTCAGCAATGTTTGCTATAGAAGTATCCTTCTTAAACAGGGAAAGGAAGGGAAGGCTGAAGGGGGCTGACCAGCTGCGTATGTCGACTCTTTTCCTGCCTGAGCAGCGGCTCCAGCAGGCTATGAAATGCATGGATGCATTTGCTACTGAAAATAATAGACAGACAAGAGTTGCTGGCCTGCAGAATGTGAGCTCAAGGCTCAAACCTGTGTTTGTCAGCGCTATGAATCACACATAACATTTTTAGGTTTTGTTAGATGAAACAAAAACTTGGATTTCAGATTGCATGTTCAGCCATAAGAGTAGTGACAGGGAATTCATGGTGCTGTTGGTTCAGCATCAGATGTGAGAATGGATTCTCCTGAATAACCAAACAGAGAACAAAAATATGCTCTTTGCGCTTGAATTCTCACTTACCACACTTGAGCTCTGCAGAAGGCTCATTGGTTTTGGTTCTTCTGTTTCAACACATTGTACAGGTCTTTTAGTCCTTTTCAAGCACACTGAATCTGTTTCCACATCACAAAGCTTATCAGATCATGAGCCCTTTCACATGGCAGTGTTTTCCCAGTGATAACAAAAGTTTTCCATCTATCTGACATACCGGGTCCTATACCAAGTACAACCAATCGGTTCCATGTGGTGAGAAGCAGGACAAGAGTCCTCGTGATGTTATACTGCATTAGCATTTCTAACCAGTTAAGCAGCTGATTTAGAGGACCTTTTGATAACTTGAAGACATTCTTCCCCTGTACTCCTTGTTGTAGTGTTAGACTGTTAACAGGTCCGTCTGCGGGGAGAAAGCTCTGGAAATAGGTAACTTAGCTACAGTCTTTGACATGCAGTTTTCTAGCTTTGCAGAGACACTCCTTTAAAAATACGGAAGATGAGTTAGCAGAGTGACTCATGCCTCTGTTTCTCCATGAAGGCTACTACACTCAGATCTCCACACTGGCAGATGTCCAGGAGAACGTGATGGAGTACCTGCACGTGCTCAGCCGTCCCATGGTCATCAACCACGACCACGACATTATTTGGACTGAAGCCTACATGGACAGCGCGGTAAGGACCTACAGCACAAGTCTTTAGTCAGCAAACAGCAGGGCCTATGGGTCAAACCAGCAAAGGTGTTAAACACCCAGCTAGTATGTTAGGCATACAACTTGTCCCAGCTTCCCACCTAAATATCTTATGTGTATCAGTACCAAATAAAGTCCTGAAACACGCAAAGCCAGGAGTTGGCTGACTGATAGAAATTACTGATCTCTGGCTCTGCTGAGACAGACAATATCTCTTTTCTGCTCACTCCTGGAGTTGAGATGTGTATGTAGACTCAGGTCTGAATCTAACAGTGACCCAGGAGCTCAGGACTAATCACACAGGCACAGCATGACTTAAGTAGTGCTTCTGTGAAAGCAGGTTACCTTCTAAAGGATTATTCACAGGAAAGATTATTTACAGCTCAGGATACAGGTTGCAGAGATTTATCTTTTCCGGCCCAGCAGCTAACTGCATACGGCTTGCCACTCAAAGATACACATCTCCGTTTGGGAAGCAGGCTCACTCTTCCATTCCTTGGGCTAGGAAGATCTAACTGGGCTAGCAAGACCTAACATCACCTCAGTGGCCCCGTGCTTAGCCCTGTGGGTAAAGGACATATTGCAAAGGACCAGACAGTCAGCACTCCTGAAGCCCCTTGCTTTGTCTCAGACCTGCCCTATGGGGAGACTTAAGACATTTGGACCATGAGCAGGTGCTATTTGGTGCTGTGTTGCCAAGGCAGCTTTGAAATTCAAAGGATTGACGGGAAGGACAAAGGAGTAGATCGCCACTGAAGGAGCCTTCTCCTGCACTTCTCCAAATAGAAGATGTTCTTCAATCTTCGTCTCCATCCCTTTCTACATTGCAGAAAGAGAAATTTACAGTTGTTCTTTTGGGGGTCTCTGTGCTTTCAGGGAGATAAAGTTTATTTTCCTACACGGGACTCCTCACCCCAGAGAAGCATCTGCATAAGCATGGCACTTAGAGCTGACCAGTGGTCAGATTCCCCTCTTCCAGAAACAAACCTAAGGTCTCAGGACTGCTTATACTATCTAAGGGGAAAAATCATCTAGAAACATTGAGAATGTTTCCATACATGATCCCACAATGGGACTGAAGTTATTAGCCCAGGTCTGACCAGCAGCAGCTTTAGGGTGTCTTCTACAGACCTGGGGAGAACCCATGGTTTTCAGGTTTAAGATCCATGGTGAGAAACCTGAACTCTCTGAGTTGGAGTAAAATTAAAGGTACTGAACTTAGCTTTGTAGCAGGAAACACGGAAGTCCAGTCAGCAATGTTTGCTATAGAAGTATCCTTCTTAAACAGGGAAAGGAAGGGAAGGCTGAAGGGGGCTGACCAGCTGCGTATGTCGACTCTTTTCCTGCCTGAGCAGCGGCTCCAGCAGGCTATGAAATGCATGGATGCATTTGCTACTGAAAATAATAGACAGACAAGAGTTGCTGGCCTGCAGAATGTGAGCTCAAGGCTCAAACCTGTGTTTGTCAGCGCTATGAATCACACATAACATTTTTAGGTTTTGTTAGATGAAACAAAAACTTGGATTTCAGATTGCATGTTCAGCCATAAGAGTAGTGACAGGGAATTCATGGTGCTGTTGGTTCAGCATCAGATGTGAGAATGGATTCTCCTGAATAACCAAACAGAGAACAAAAATATGCTCTTTGCGCTTGAATTCTCACTTACCACACTTGAGCTCTGCAGAAGGCTCATTGGTTTTGGTTCTTCTGTTTCAACACATTGTACAGGTCTTTTAGTCCTTTTCAAGCACACTGAATCTGTTTCCACATCACAAAGCTTATCAGATCATGAGCCCTTTCACATGGCAGTGTTTTCCCAGTGATAACAAAAGTTTTCCATCTATCTGACATACCGGGTCCTATACCAAGTACAACCAATCGGTTCCATGTGGTGAGAAGCAGGACAAGAGTCCTCGTGATGTTATACTGCATTAGCATTTCTAACCAGTTAAGCAGCTGATTTAGAGGACCTTTTGATAACTTGAAGACATTCTTCCCCTGTACTCCTTGTTGTAGTGTTAGACTGTTCACGGGTCCGTCTGCAGGGAGAAAGCTCTGGAAATAGGTAACTTAGCTACAGTCTTTGACATGCAGTTTTCTAGCTTTGCAGAGACACTCCTTTAAAAATACGGAAGATGAGTTAGCAGAGTGACTCATGCCTCTGTTTCTCCATGAAGGCTACTACACTCAGATCTCCACACTGGCAGATGTCCAGGAGAACGTGATGGAGTACCTGCACGTGCTCAGCCGTCCCATGGTCATCAACCACGACCACGACATTATTTGGACTGAAGCCTACATGGACAGCGCGGTAAGGACCTACAGCACAAGTCTTTAGTCAGCAAACAGCAGGGCCTATGGGTCAAACCAGCAAAGGTGTTAAACACCCAGCTAGTATGTTAGGCATACAACTTGTCCCAGCTTCCCACCTAAATATCTTATGTGTATCAGTACCAAATAAAGTCCTGAAACATGCAAAGCCAGGAGTTGGCTGACTGATAGAAATTACTGATCTCTGGCTCTGCTGAGACAGACAATATCTCTTTTCTGCTCACTCCTGGAGTTGAGATGTGTATGTAGACTCAGGTCTGAATCTAACAGTGACCCAGGAGCTCAGGACTAATCACACAGGCACAGCATGACTTAAGTAGTGCTTCTGTGAAAGCAGGTTACCTTCTAAAGGATTATTCACAGGAAAGATTATTTACAGCTCAGGATACAGGTTGCAGAGATTTATCTTTTCCGGCCCAGCAGCTAACTGCATACGGCTTGCCACTCAAAGATACACATCTCAGTTTGGGAAGCAGGCTCACTCTTCCATTCCTTGGGCTAGGAAGATCTAACTGGGCTAGCAAGACCTAACATCACCTCAGTGGCCCCGTGCTTAGCCCTGTGGGTAAAGGACATATTGCAAAGGACCAGACAGTCAGCACTCCTGAAGCCCCTTGCTTTGTCTCAGACCTGCCCTATGGGGAGACTTAAGACATTTGGACCATGAGCAGGTGCTATTTGGTGCTGTGTTGCCAAGGCAGCTTTGAAATTCAAAGGATTGACGGGAAGGACAAAGGAGTAGATCGCCACTGAAGGAGCCTTCTCCTGCACTTCTCCAAATAGAAGATGTTCTTCAATCTTCGTCTCCATCCCTTTCTACATTGCAGAAAGAGAAATTTACAGTTGTTCTTTTGGGGGTCTCTGTGCTTTCAGGGAGATAAAGTTTATTTTCCTACACGGGACTCCTCACCCCAGAGAAGCATCTGCATAAGCATGGCACTTAGAGCTGACCAGTGGTCAGATTCCCCTCTTCCAGAAACAAACCTAAGGTCTCAGGACTGCTTATACTATCTAAGGGGAAAAATCATCTAGAAACATTGAGAATGTTTCCATACATGATCCCACAATGGGACTGAAGTTATTAGCCCAGGTCTGACCAGCAGCAGCTTTAGGGTGTCTTCTACAGACCTGGGGAGAACCCATGGTTTTCAGGTTTAAGATCCATGGTGAGAAACCTGAACTCTCTGAGTTGGAGTAAAATTAAAGGTACTGAACTTAGCTTTGTAGCAGGAAACACGGAAGTCCGTCATGCATGGCAGTCTGGTGCTGTGTTCAGAGTCAAGACCACCACACAAACCCCAAGAAATAACTCCACGGCAGCCAGGCTTGCACCACCATAGTGCATAGGAGCTATGGTCTCATGGGAAGAGACTGTCCCTCACCTCTGTGCTGCAGCTGGCCACTGAGGCTGCAGCTGTGGCACACCAGCTCTATGAGGGTGACACAGGGATGTCATCTGCTGCAGGAGCTGTGCCAAGCCAGAGCTGTGGATGTGGTACTTGACTGTGCTAAGCAAAACCTCCAGAAATGCTACTAGCTACCCAAAAAGTTTATTCCAATAGCAGGCACGCCACCCTTGGCACTGGTGCATGGTGTCACACTTCCCAAGGCAGCCCCAGGGATTTGTTTGCTGCATCTCTTTACTTACCTCTTGGCTTGCCATTCAATTCCCCTGCCCCAACCTCTTGCATCTTTGATTCATTCCTCCATTCATGTATTCATTCATCTGCTCATCCATGTCTCTCACTAGCTGCCACAATCTGAGGAGGTAAATGCTCCCCTGTGTTTTGTGAGCGTGCTGTTTCCCTTGTGCCAGCTGGTGTGTTTGTGCCAGTGCTCACAGCCACAGCTGGACTGTACATCTGGAAGGGGGGTGGAGTGTGAGGGGGCACAGCACTGGAAGGGGCTCTCTTACACTGGCAAGAAGAGGAGAGGAAATGCTGGATGTACTGGAGAGCTGTGCTGTGCTGTTGGTCCAGAGTAGGTAGGGGTGCCTGTGTTGTGCCGTAGCTTAAATCTCTTTTTTTTTTTTTTTCTACATGTCCGGTAAGTGCCTAAGAAGTTTACTTTCTGTGTGCTGGTGTGAGTGTTGCTGTGAATGGGAACTTTCCATACAGAATCACCCAAACCAGTAGTAACTTAAGATACCAGGCTCAAATCTCCACCAAGCAACTGCATAGGCTGACTGGCTCCTTTATGCCTCCTACCATGTACAGTAATGGAGACAGGAGGTCATTTCTTGCCTTGCTACTTACTTGACCAAATGAGAGGTGGAAGGGAGATGCTATTGGCATAGAGGGATTGGGTCCTTTGGATAGCTAGGCATGTTTGGGAGACTCCTTTGCATGTGTCTTGCCTGTTTTACCTCCTTTCATGTATGTTTTTAGAGCATCTGTCTTCTGCAGTACTGGGAGCATCTGTTACCCCATTACACGTGCATGTCCTGTATCCCCTGTAGAGATAGCTCACCATGCTCTAGCTGTTTGGATCATGATTTTGCCTCTGGTTTTCCTAAGCTTGAGTAACAAGTACATATAAGCAAGCTCTGTGTGTATTTGTGCCTTTTAAATATTTGCCTGTGGTGTTTCTCAGTCGTGGTATTCATGTGTTTGCAATATAGATGATATCTTGTTTGTGGTTTTGCTCATATTTTTGTTGCTTTTTTCTATTCTGTGCTCCTTGTGTTGGTGGCTTTTACACTTGTTGCATAAGTGTTCATGTCTACACTCCCAGTGCGTGGTGGGTATAAATTGTGCCACCACTTTTACAGGTTCCTGTCTCTTCATTAAAACAGCTCTTTAATTTCTCCTGCTTCAACATATTTCACTGGCTTTCATCCCATCCTCATCACCCCACACGAGCAAGCATCCATCCCACGATCCTCTTGGATACAGAGTATTTATTGAAAAGTGCTGCCATCTGTTTTTAGAGGGGGGTGGGAGGCAAGGAGGTGGCTAATTGTAATCAACATCTGGGGTCCTTGGGAATTCCAGTGCCTTTCGTTCGGGTTATCTGCGGTATTGCATTTGCTAACACACAGCTCGTTGTTCTGTGGCAGCTCTTTGCATCTCAGGCTCAAAGTCTGTTGCTCATGACAACAGTGGCTATGCCAGTCTTCAGCAAAAAGAATGAGACGGTGAGTGAAATGCGGGCTTCGCTCCTAGCCGGCAGAGGTGAAAGGATGCAGTGGACCTTTGCAATGGGGCTCTGAAAGAATAGCTGGCTATTTGGGACTGTAGTAGACCTCTGGCAGGCCATGTGGCTGATAATTTATATGACAAAATGATGGTCTTTCATTTTCTCTGAATGCTATTTCTTCAGAATACCCCTTAAATATGACACTTCTCCCCATTTTATCCCTTCTATTTCCAAACCTAGCCTAATTCACAGACCCATAAGGTTTCAGGCTGTGAGAGGTCATTACCTTGTCTAGTCTGTGCGTTTTACTGCAGACCTTTACAGGTCAGGTAGATGGTCCTTCATGAGCCCGATAACCTGTGTTTGGAAAAAGTGTTGTTGAAGAAAGGTGCCCATCCCTGAGGTCTCCGCTGTGGTTTCTCACTCTCTGTTAAAAACTGGTGCCTAAATTCCGCTTTGAATTTGTCTGGCTTCACCTTCCTGTCATAATGGCTTTCTCTGCTAGATTACAAAGCCTGTACCCTTTGGTATCCCCTCCTGGGAAGCATTGTCTACGCTGCAATAAAGTCAAACCCGTCTATCTTCTGATGAGAGAAAAAGGTTGAACAATTTATGTGTCTTTGATAAGGGCATTTCCTCTAGGTTTTGAAGCCCTTTAGACACTCTTTTCCAGACCATTTCCAGTTTCTCAGCATCCTTTCAAAATGGTGGACGGTACCTTACCATTGCTGTATGAGGGATAAACTCGCAGCCAGGTCCTACAAACAACAGTGGGACCCTGGGTGTCATTTCTCCATCATGCTCCCCAGGTGCTGATTAAGCAACCAGTTCCCCATTTCGTGGGGATTTCCTGCATTCCTTTTTCCTAGGTTAACAATTTTGTATTTAGTGTTTGGTTTAGTTGGCCCAAGTTATCAACCAATCCACGCTCTTCTCATGATTGCCTTGCCCTTACTGTTATTTACACATACCGAATGCTGGGGTTTGCCCTCAAAACTTGTCATGACTTTATGTTACTTCTGAATCATAGTCAGAACTGCTGACTATTACTGGGTAGAAATGCTCCTCTCCATAAACACTGGAGCAACTAGTTGAGACTTTTTGAGGTATGTTAGTTGGGTCTGAAAGAATATATTCATAGAAACCTAGAAAGAACATGTGAGAGACTAGTAGGAAGGCAATAATGTGTATCAGGTAGAGAGCTACCAAAATTTTGCTCCTGAAAATGGTTTCTGCTTTGTTTTTAAGCGATCTCATGGCATTCTCCTGGGTGTGGTGGGCTCTGACGTACCACTGAGGGAGCTGCTAAAACTTGCTCCACGGTACAAGGTAAGACTGAGATAATGCAATTTGTTATTTTGCACAGCAAAGTCACTAGTCGTTCTTCCATGGGCATGACTGAAAAATCTTCCCTCTGCCTGCAGGAAGACCTATAAGTATAAAGCAAGAGATGTTGGATGTGGTGATGTGTGGTTTCTATATAGCACGTGGGAAATCACTAAATTCTAGAAGCTCTTAGGCTGCTTCAGAAACACAAGGACTGGATGATGCAGTAGACTGCCAACAGGTCGTGGAGCCTTTGCACCTTGACGGGTCACCAGTCTAGATCCCTCAGAAATGATACGGATCTGACAGCCTGTCTCAGAAGAATTAAAGTTTTATACCCAGTTCCCAGTGGACAAAAGCTGCCATGCCAGCTGGCAAAGAAAATAAACTAGTTTCACCGTCAATATTCTTAGCAAAAAACCTGAGGATTGAATGGACAATGGTGAGCTGACTTTTCTGTCATGCCTATAGGTTCCTTTCTCTGAATCAGCATGAAGATTTCTTGGCAGGACAGTGGAGAGGAAGTTGGCTCTCCCTTGTGCTGTGCCTAGATAGAGTATTTGCCCTCCAGAATTGTTAGTCCAACAACTTTTCATGAGCTCTGTGCTCAATATATCTAAAAATATGTTCGTCCATAGGAACCCCTGCCCCGAGATGCACTGTTTAGTTTGGTTTCTCTTGTAACTTCTGTGCAGTGACCTTGTGTTCAATTAGTCTGCACACCAGGAAACAGCAAGCACATCTGAGGATCACCAAGAAATCAGGCAACTTGAGCCATCATTTCAAGTTTTCAGTTTTTCTTAAATAACTATCAGCCAACTACTAGCAGTTAGGCAGTTGTCCAAAATTGGATTGCTGAAGCCTCACAGGACTGAAAGTGCTGTCAGAAGCTATGAATTTGTGTGGTGCTTCCAGACATGGATGCAGGGCAGGCCATTCACATGCAGCTGTAGGAAATGATCCTTCAGGCAACCTGGGAATTATGAATGTTGGGGTGCATGCACTCAGCACGCAAAAGCTAGCTGGTTTGGGTCTGGGGGAACCTTGTCCAGGAGCTTCGATTTTTATACAGGTTTATTTTCTCTGTAAGACTAAGACCTTTTCATCTTCCTCCCTCCATGTCACTGAGAGGCCATGCATCACAATAATCTTTCTTCTGGGCCAAGGAGGGGCACTGGTCTTTCCTCCAAGCAGTGCCAGGGAAGGAGGGAAAATGATCGGAAGGATTTCTTTCCATCAGAGGCAGGATATGACTTCCCAGTAGCTCTTCCAACTCCACAATGGTTTGGAAACCTGGGATCCTCAATTTGAATCCCCTGGCATACGGGTTACAAAGGACCAGTTCCAGGGTTACAGCCCTTGAGAACTCATACATTTATGATCACGCTCACTGGGCTGGGAAATTTCAGCTTTAATAGGCCAACAAGGAATTTTGCTGTAGTCCTGATCCGATGTCTTGGATTCATTCTTGCCACACTGAGCTGAGCTCTGTGCTCTGCAAAAAACTGTTTCACATAGAGAGGCTCGAAAGTTTTGATCTGGGATGTGTGAAATGCCGAACTCCTTCTCTCCAAAAAGGCACAGACAGATTGTATATGAGTTACCTCCCCCCTTCCCTATTGTTATCCCTCCAGGATTGTCTCTACAGGAATATAAAGTTGCAACATTCTTTTGAAGATAAAAACCTTAGCTGTTCTTGTTTTCCTTGAGACACCTCTTGTTCTGGCAAGCACAGGCTATCAGCGTGTTTTTAGCAACTGAGGGTTTAGCTGGAATTTGTATTATATATGGGCTTGAGCTGAGTAATTGCTCTCTCGGAAATCTCTTGCAGATCAGGTCAGCCAGCGTCTGCTCTTGTTAGATTATGCTACTCCTTAAAAAGCATTTTAAGACTACAGGCTTGTACAATTGGCCTAGGCTAGGCCTGGTCTTGCCAACACTGAAACGTAGTGCAGAGCTCCTCGGAAGACCGACCGGGTTTCCAGGGAAGCCATCTGTGAGATTTATACTCCCTTGTTCATTCACTGCTGTGCGTATGCGTGCGTAGTGACGGGCATACAGACCCCTCACCGCTGTTTCTGTACAGTTTACAACATTCCCTATTGTTGCCCATTTTATGTACAGTGTTGCAGCGCCTGCTGTGGACAGCTTATTCTGCCTCTGGGTGGTAACTGTCCATGAGGACCATCAGAGTCTAGGAGGACATCTTTTTCCAAATGTGTACACAAATCTACTACCTGCCCATCCTTTTGTGGATCCAAGCATAGTCAAGCCTGCTCGGATGGAGCGGCCAGAGATCCAGAGATAAATGGTTTCGCATGGACCCTATTTTCTGCTGGTCAATGCCTTTAAAAAGAAAATGTTTCTGAATATTGGTGATGCCAGGGTATCAGTGGCACCCATTACATAGCAGTGTTTCTACCTAAGGCACTAATTATTCTAATGCCTCTTTCTCCAGCTGGGTGTCCATGGTTATGCCTTTCTGAACACCAACAATGGCTACATCCTTTCACACCCAGACCTCCGTCCTTTGGTATGTATAGCTGTGAAGCTGAGAACCTTGGTGTAGTTGGAAACAGTGGTTGTCAGGGACGCTCTTGATTTCTCATATTTTATTGAGCCGTGAAAGCTACCAGGCTCTGATATGTAAGCACCCAGGAGCATGAGGGCCAGAGAAATCAATTCCATGTGCACAGATGTATATATGCGCACACGTGTGTATGAAGCGTAAGGTACCCTGCCTGTCTGTTCTCCACAAGAGTGCCTGTGAGGGCTGTATTTGTGTGCACTTGCTGTGCTGTGGGTGCAGGTGTATCTGTGTCCGTGCAAGGCTTTGCTGCCGGGCTGAAGAAACAATTCTCCTCCCCAAGAAGATTCAGCATGAATTAGCACCCCAGTAATAGCTACCCAGCAGCTGTAGGGTCGGACATTTGGGGAGTCTGAGGGCAGGCAGGGTCCAGTACCACAAATCTTAGTAACGTGGTAAGTCAGAGACAGTTTAGAGACCAGTAGGCTGCAAAAATCTTCTGGGACTTGAGGCAGTGGACACAAGGACAACGTTTCTCCCTTGCGGTGCCACCTGGAGCTCCAGACCACACATCTCTCTGCAAAAACACAGCTGGCCTGATACTCAGATACCCAGGCAGACAACCATTTTACATTTCATACAGGCGCCTGTCAGCACAAATCCACCTGCACGCAGCTATAAGCGTTATCGTGGTTACTGGCGAGAGAAAGTGCCACCACAGGGCTTCACAGCAGCTGTCTTCGAAAAAGCAGCTTTGCACAGGGAGACCACAGGCATAGGTAGTTACTTCACTGGGTGAAGAGAAGGGACACATCGCGTTCCCAGGATGGGGCAAGGCAAAGCTAGGCGAGGGCACTGCTTTATCCTCCACCTGAAATTGGCCTCTTTTAGGCTGCTTCACACCTTTTCCCTCACCCAGAAGATTACAGGGAAATAGCTCTTTTGCGTCAGTTAGTCCTAGGTGAAAAGCCTACCTTTCTGTCAGTGGAGCCAAAGCCTAATTCCCATCAGAAAAGATCTCATGCTGGTATTACAGTGTTAATGGGATTACACTCTTAGCTGTGGGGGAAAGAACTGATTTCCTGGAGGCAAGTGTATTGTACTGATCTATTTAGAAGAATATTCTCACAAAGGAGGCTGTAGCCTTTACCTGCAATTTCACATGTGTTTCTGCTTGAGAACAGCCTCTCCCACTTGAACTGTCCTAGCCCCACGCTGCCTGCATAAATACATGGCATGGGACCGAGAAGGCACTTGCGCCCAAATGCTGCCTTCCCAGGTAGAGAATAAATGAGACACCCCTATTTTTCAAATCGGATATCAATTCTTAAAGGGTGAGTTTAGGAAGTTATCTAGCCACTTACTTGGTTTTTAGGGGTTTTGTTTGTTTGTTTTTTAAATAAATGCCAGTATAAAGAAGGAAAGAAACTGAAGCCTAAGCCGAACTACAACAGCGTAGATCTCTCGGAAGTGGAATGGGAAGACCAGGATGAAATAGTGAGTATCAGAAAGTGAATTTAGCCTTTTTTGTAGCTCCTTCTTTCTATACTTTGTTTGCCTGTATGGGAGGGGTGGAGGAGCAGCAGGCACTCTGGTGTTGTTCTGTGCCAGACTGGCCCTGACTAAGGGAGGCTGCTGGTCTACAAGAGGACAGGAATGACGCTCCCCTACAAAGTGCTTGTCTTCCTTCCCAGCATGAGTTTTCCTTCTCTTGGAACAGGGAGGGAAAGTGCTGGCAGGAGGAAGGAAGCACTTTGGAGGGTGCTCCAGGGAGCCAGTCTGTGTGTCCATGGCCCAAATGCTGCCTTGATACAAAGCCAAGACAGCTCAGGAGTATGGCGGTGTCCCACAATGTTACCCATACATGTAGTATGTGAGATATAGCTGAAGCCACTCAACTAATGAGGTCTGCAACAAGGAAGAAAGTGCATTCAAAAAGAGACTAAAGCTTGCAGTCACTATTAATAATAGACACAGAGGATAAGGGCCTGACTTAAGACACTTGAGAAAAACAAGTTTCCAGAAACCACTTTATTGCACAGGTGTGGAGGCACTGAAAATAATAGCTGACCAGAGGGAGGAAAAAAATGACAAAATACCTTCTCTTACTGTCTTTCGAGCAAAATCATTAAAAAGTGATAAACAAGAAATAGAGAGTACCTTCATGGCTGCATATTGCCATGTTGCACGACTAAGAACCCAGATATAATGAGAAGGTAGAGAGGTTCCTCTGTGGCTTTATTTTACCCAGAAGAATTAGGAGAGAATAGATACTTAGGTTACTAAGATAAGAACTGAATTTGGAGTAAGACAGAATTAGCTGTGGGACACATGCTTCTGGATTACAGGGGAGACTGCTGAGATAAACGGATCTGATGCTATAGATATCCACTGCAACAGGTAGGACAACCAAACTGCCCAGTGAGACGATCAATGTAGCTACTGTCACAAAGGGCTCTGCTCCCATTGCAGTTTTCTCTCTCACTGGACCCACTTCTCAGAGATCCTTCTCTTTTTTCACCAAAAAAAACCCCAAACAAACAAAAAAACCAAACCAAACAAAAAAAAAAAAAAAAGAAAATTAGAGGACTTTGCTTTGCTGTCATATTAATTTGGATGGCAGCTTCCCGTCTGACCAAATAACATTGAAACCTGAATGCAAACATGATGCGAAGTGTAAGGTTTCTGTCCATAGGCAATCAGAGTAAAACTATTCCAGTGGAAAAAAAAAAAAAAATCAGAAGAAGCATGAAAAAACAAAGCCACTTTGTGTTCCTGCACTGCATCTTCCAGAATAAAGGAAGGTTGCAGTCACTGAGGGTACGGAGACATTCAGTGACGCGAACAATATCTGCAGTGTGACTTCAGCAAGTCTAGAGACTCTCAAGATACACCCACTGCAGCAGAAAGCTGCCAACATTTCAACACTCAGATTTGCAGCTACGGTATTAGATCAATGACAGACTCAACATCGGTTGCAGCATAATCTCAGCAACACTGATAAGCAGCAAATTCAGACTGGAAAAATATGCCCAAGTGCTAATGATGTGTAATACCACCAGCTGCTAAAAAGAAATCTAGGGGAGGGAAGACGGCGCTGTCTGGAAAATACCAACTGATGCACAATAGTACTACCTGCAGCTGGGCAGCAAGGAAGTTTGGGCTCGCTTGTAAAGCAGCACAGGGATATCTCAGCGTGAGGGGGAAAGGGACTCTCAGTTGCGGGATCCTGCCCAGCAGCTGTCACCCAAACACCTTCTTCAGCCTTGACAGAACCACTGAAGATGAAAATCGCCTCCAAGGATGTCAAAACTGAGTGGCAAAACACCTATGGTGTGAGACCCCCTTGGGCAAAACACCTATGGTGTGAGACCTGTGTGTCTGTGTTGGTTTGAAACTACACACGCAGACAGGGAAAAGGATCTAGCAGCGCTCGCTACCAGTGATGGGGACGGCACAGACTCATTGCCCTGGAGCAGCAAAGCTGTTTGCTTTTTGGGGTGTTGGGAACTAGTGCTTCAGCATGCACCAGACCACCCCTCCGCCCAAACTCTGCTACACATTTTTCTAAGCAGAGGCCAGCTGTTGCCAGAAGCGTCCTCCCTCAAAAGGACTGAGTGCTGGGGGCACTCCCAGACATCAGGACTGTAATTGACTTCTCAGTGCAGGAAAAGCTGCTGAGGAAGAAGCAGCAAGGAGGGATCGTGGCACCAACCCACAGCCACTGTCACCTGGGGGCTGGGTACAGGGCAAGTAGCCTGTGTGCAGACCAGCTGGAGCTGAGGAGATCCAAGGAGACCTCAGATATCCACTGATTTGCTTCTCCGCTGCCTGACGGGGCAACGAGAGATGCTCAGCATTCAAGATACGGATGAAGCAACGATACCTGAACTAAACCCAGAACCCATAGAAAATGCCGCAGGCTGTCAGACCAGAACAGAGAGTATATGCCACGGCTCTGGCAGGAGGTCAAATGTTCTTAGCCAAAAGGGAGTAATAGTACCAGTCAGTGTTTTGATTTCTAAGACATGGGCCTTGGGAAACACAAGCTTTATATTCTAGGTCTGTAAATAACCCACATCTAACAGCCATAATAAACAGAACTGTGGCCTTGTAAAGTGAATGCAGTTGAGACTGGCCAGCACCTGACTGGAGGCCAGTCTCTAGAAGTAAGGAAGCAATTTGTGTGAATGAGTAAGTTACTTCCCACCTTTTTTTCTATCCAGGCCAAAGCAATAGGCCGATATGCTCTGGCAGGCTGGTTATAAAGTAAAAGCTTCTGCGCTTGTGGAAAAATTCCCTGGCTCTTTCTTGCAAGGGACTGGGAGTCATTGTGAAAATTACATTTTGCCTTTGGAACCTGGATTGAATAAAGTGGTCTTCTCACTGCCTACCCTGCTCTCATACAGCCTTGCTTTGCTGTGTTAAACAGCTGCTTTGCCTCATCTCAGAAGTGGCGCTGAATACAGCCTATAATTTATAAAGAGTTTCAAAAATGTCCAAGATCTTTGGAATCAGTCTGGGGGAGTTAGTGGGTTTCTCAGGTGTCTCCTCTTCCAGGCTCTCAAAGCACCGTGCTAATGACTTTCTGGCTGCCAAACGGTGAAGTCTGAAACTTGGACTGGCAATTTCATAGCTTCCAGATCCTTTCCTTTTGCTAAAAAGACGTATCAACAAGCTTTCAGCATAAGCCATTATTATTCTGTGTCACTTATCAGCCTGACTTGAACAAGGAACTGGACCTCTGAGAACAGGTTCTCAATTTAAAAGATGCAAGAAAGAGCTGGGGAGGAGGTGGGGGAAACAGTCACTCTTCTATGCCAGCCCCTGTTCATCAATGACAAGCGGCTCCATTAAATTCCTGTCCTGCCCTGCCGGGACATGCTAATACTAATCTTGTTCACCTCTGCAGCTGAGAACTGCCATGATCAATGGGGAAACGGGCTACCTCTCTATGGATGTGAAGGTCCCTGTGGATAAAGGGGTAAGAAATTCTCCTTCTTTTTAGCTCATATGAGAGAGGGGATGGGAAATGGATGCTGAAGAACCATGAAGGATGTGGTTTTAATGCTCAGCATTTCTGAGTGTGAGGATTTTATTGTTTCACCACATATATAACACATGTGCTAAAGACATAAAATAGAGCATCATTAGAAATGCTCTTTATACCTACCGACATTCTGCTTTTACAAAGGTATTGGAAATGCCTCACAGCTCCCTACTTTGTCCAGGCAAAGCCAAAAACTATGTTGTTCATTGTTTATAGGGCTGTGAAATGAATTTGAGATCTTCAAGAGTATAGAATGGGGGAAAGACTATGCCGAGCTGACCTAGACA
>NW_009258554.1:1518530-1529652 GCF_000687185.1 Egretta garzetta
CCCTACCCAAAAACACTCATGAAAACTTTGTCCCTCATTCTGTCAGAATGCGATTTCCTTTATCCAGGCCCAGGATTAAATTTCTATGCAAATATTTATGGATGTTTTATGAAAAGTCCTAGTGAAATGGAGACTTTTGAACGTTCCCTACCAGCCCTAATGGAGGGTTATACATCTTCCCTTGGAATCAGTACAAAATTGTCTTGTACATTTGTGTTCACTGGTACTTTTTCATTCAGGTTTATTTAACTCTCCTAAAGATTTTGGCTTTCATCGTTTCCTGTTAGGAAGTATTCCAGAGCCCTGCAAGTTACACTGCCCAGAAGTCTTCCATATTTCAGGAAAATTTTCCATCTTTTGGAGAGAGAGCATGTTTTTCAGCGATCAGGCTGGCTGAACTGCTCCCATGCTAAGCCACAGTGGGCACCAATTCCAATAAACCGACTGCTCCCGGCCACTGCTGAAATGATGCCATTTCCCAATGAAGACACCCCTCCGTTTCCTCTGAACGGCTGTACTGCTAGATCTTGGAACTAAATTGTCTTTCGCTATTCCTTGGTGTTTGCAACGATCAGGTACCTGCCAACAGCTTTGCCCTTCCTCTCTCAGCATTGCCAACATCTGCATTTGAAATACTTGCACACTTTTCAGTCCAAGCAGTTCAGCAATTATTTCTGTTCCCTTTGGCTCTTGTATCGTTTCTGGTACAGAAGTACCAGGGCTTCACTGAATTATTTGGATACTGTTTCCCTGTTGCTCTGTAGAGAGCATCTATTCTCTGCAATAGGATATTTCTGAAGAGAGAGTCCCAAATCTCCTTTCTTCTGTCCCTTCAATTTTTTTCTCCCTCCCATAGCTGCACCGGAACAGCTGCCTTGGTTTCCGTGTTTCTTAGCTATTTTTTCCAGTCACCGTTTTTCCACGTGAATCCCACTCCTTTTTGTCCAGTCTTCCTAATTTCTAGGGCTGTTGGGACATTTTCTCAGTATGCAGAGAGATGTTATTTTGTCTTACAGATCACCGTACATAAGGGCTCCTAAGACAGAGTCTGTCTGTTCCTCTCATTAGATCTTTTTCCCTCGATGCCCTGTTGTTTACTGTTTCTTTTTGTTTACAGGCTGCAGCTGGTTCTCATTCCACATCTTATTTAAGCCCACTTTAACTGATTCTTTAGAATAAAATTTCATGAGAAGCTCTTTCAAGTGCTTTATATAAACCCAGATACATTGCGTGTCCTTTATTCCCTTCATCTATTACCTTTGTTATTCTGTCAGAAAAGCAATCAGGGTTTTCCAGCAAGATCTATTCTTTCCAAGTCTAGATGGTTTATTTTGCTAGCTTAACCCCTTTCTCTGTCTCTGTGCACCCTCAATAACGTTCCTTCTGAGTCATCCAAAGATACCTTTTTAGTTCAATATTTTAGGGCCATCTTTCTGCTCCCCTACTCAGGGAAAAAAGATAACAAAAGGTAGCCTTGGTAGGAGAGATTACCTGTTTTATTCTGCAATTCTGCAAGTGTTATGAAGCATAATAGGAGACTGAAGCTGAGTGTGTGACAGTTTTACTATTATCAGAATACACACGGAGCGAGGACCAGAAGTGAAACTTAGCAATTCCCACTTGTGCTCTGCTAGCTGATGAAGCAGAGCAGTGCTGAGACGAAGAAAGTGCTGACAGAGCCTTGAAACAAAGAGAACAAGGCAAGCAGTCGGCGGAGAGAAGGGCTGAGTGAAGGGGGTAGAAATTATTCTGTCAGCCACGTAAACATTGTTTCCCCAGGTTGATCCCAGCAAGGTATCGAGAGTGGAGTGAGATAGGGAAAAACAAGAACCAAAGACAAGGGGCAGTTGTTTGAGAGATCTCGTGGCAAAAATGCCTTTGCTTGCAGCTAGGGTACAAAGAGGTTGTGACCATGATAGCAAAAGAGTGAGGACATGGGTAGGAGCTGTGGCAAACCAGCAATAATGGCATTAGCCAGGACTGGCTGCCTAGTACAGTGGTAATACCAAAACTGGAAACACATGCATTCCCAGGCTGCAGGTGCCGGTAGTCTGGGCCAACATGTCCAGGGTCTTGTCTTCTCCCTTGCTCTTATGAAGTCCTGCCTGATCATCCTCAGCCCCGCTTGGCTCAAGGGTGCCTCTGCTTCTCTTGGTTCCCGTGGACAAGCAGTCATAGCTCCAGCTGTCTGTGGGAGGGCTGGCCACCCATTGCCTCCCCCTGCCCAAAAGAGAGGTTTGCCCTCCCTCCCACAAGGCGCAAGCGCTGAGTAGCTGCTTGTGCAGAAGGGGGACAGGTCAGGGAAACAAAGGATGAGCAGAACAAGCCCTGATGAAGGAAAGGGTCTCCAAGTGGTGGCACCCCTGGGTCATTTTCTACTGCATCCTTTCCCCCAGGGGCAGGCCTACACCCCCAGGCCTCCTTCTTCCCCATGCCTCCCCCCCTGCCGCCATCAGATCAGACTGGCAAGGAAAGGGAGGCTTAGTATCTCTCGTACCTTCCCCACAGCCATGCCACATTCCTTGGGGGTTTCACAGTACTTTTGGAACATCTCAGCTCAGCAAAAGGCTCGGACCTTGTTGCTTGGCGGTACGCAATTGCCACGCACAGCGAGAGAGGGGAGGGAAGGGGTCGAGCCGTCTGCTGCTCCCTCATCTAACAATAACCCCCATCCCCATCAGCCTACCTGCTGCGTGCACAAACTGGGGACATGCTGTGGAGTGGGCGCAGGCTCACCCTTTGTGCCTCGCCCCACTCCCATGGCCCCACGGCTTGAGCAGGTTAGAGCAGGCATGACTTTCCCTGGGGAACACAGACGTTTCTGTGTTCGCTCCCTGTCTCCCACACACATCCTCTCACCTCATTTTCAGGCTGGGGCTGGGATTTTAAACATATTAGGGTTCATATACTGGCACAAGGGCTGGATAGAAACTTTCCAAAAACTTTTCTCCTTTGGAAAAGAGTTCCACTGAAATCAACACTTTCCTACAGGAAAAGGCCAGTCTGGCAAACAGCTGAAGTTCTGAAGCAGCTTTCAATAATCTGAAATGTCTTCAGTTGAAATGTCAGTCTGAAAAAAATATTTTCATGTGAATCAAAACAGCTTGGATTTGAATCAGCACTTTTTTTCAGTTTGAGAATGTAAATTTTTTTTTCTCTTACTGATGTTTCTTAACAAAACTGAAATATGTTAATGTTTTGTCCCAGTTTGGCATGAAAGCAAATGTCAGGAATCTCAGCATTTCCCAGAGGACTGGGGAGACTTGGGCTGCCCACCCACACAGTGGGTAGGTTTGCCATCCTGCCCCTCCTCCTACCCCACCTCTCCTTCCTACCTGCCCCACCGAGCCCCCCACCTCCTGCTGGGGATGATGATGATGTGCAAAGCCATCAAGGTTTCTCTGTGTAGCAAAAGAGCAGCAGGGCCCCAGCACGCTGGCTCGGAGGGTGCGAGAGGGAGGGCAGCTTCCCCCCACCGCTTCCTGCAGCCTGTGCTTCCTGCAGCCTGTGCAGGAGCCCTACAACAAAGAAAGGTTTAACTGAAGCCCTAGATGGAAAGACAGAGTGGCTGCCTGGATCCTGAAAGTCACAAGTTGCTGAATACGCTGAATACTGCACATTCATTCCCGCCTCCAGCCAGCCCTAGCAGGGTGTGAAGTGTTGGTAATGATCAACTGCTTTTGCTTAGCCTTGGGGATGTATATCCCAGGTCCCCATCATCACTACACCTTGGTCAGTCAGATGGTCCCTCACGTTATTTTCATGCTCTTATTCCAGAAACGAGTTCTCTTCCTCACCAATGATTATTTCTTCACGGACATCAGTGGCACACCCTTCAGGTGAGCAAGGACTCAGGTGACACCAATATGGTCTATCAGAAGTCTGCCATCAGGGACAGCAAATCGGTTCCTTTTCTTCATAAAACTGGCTACGACTCATGAGTAGAGCAGTGTGAATAACTGACTTCTTCGTTCCTATAGCCATTAAAATAGTTCGGCATCAATTCAAAAGGAATACTACAATTTATCTGAAGTTCAGAGTCCAAAAGCTATACCTTAGGTGAAGCAAGTTGTTTCATGTCAGAGGAACGAGACTTCTTCAATTTTCAGTTCCACTGAATATGTTTTATGTTCTGGTGTATGGCCTGAAACAAAACATTGTTATAAACTGAAAATTATAAAACATCATGTAAGAAATCAAGCAAAATTTTTTGTGTGTTTTTTTCCCCAGCTGAAACAGTTTGAAATTGGCACAGATTTGAGAAATTTTATTGTTGACCTGAATCTACAATGTTGGCCAAAAAGATTGTCACCAAAACCAACTCGTAGTTCTGCAGACCGGTTCCTTAGCCTCTTGTGCTGAAATCGGATCTCACTTAATCCTCTTTTGATGATGTTCTTTTCTTTAATAGCTGTGGAGGGAGTTAATGTCTTTAAGGGTTGTAATTGCAGGGAATGCAGTGTGATGTTTAGGGATTACACCTCTCCTTGCTGACAAGCCCTCTGTTTTCCTTCCTGCCTGCAGCCTGGGTGTCGTGCTGTCCAGGGGACATGGGGAGTACATTCTGCTGGGGAACACTTCAGTGGAAGAAGGTAGGTTAATCTGGAACAGCTGCGCTGTCCTAAGGGACAAGGTAGCTACTTCTGTAGCTGCTACAGAAGTTCAGCTTCACTGCTTCACTTCTCCTTCACTGCCTGCATCTGCCTGTCCGCTACCTAACCAAATGCTCTATGTATTATCTGGTTTCAGGTTTGCATGACCTGCTCCAGCCAGACTTGTCTTTAGCGAATGAATGGTAAGCGGAGGAAATCCTGTCAATGACACAGGCCTTTGTCATGAGATTTTGGCAAAGTTCCCAGCAATTTGGCTTGATTTCACTGCCCTCTGTGGCCTAGAGAAAAAGCAATGTGTTGTTCTGGGGCTGTACCTGCAAAGACCTGATCGTCTCCAGGCAATACAGTTCCACCTCTTCCTTTGGGAGATCCTGCCGAGGCCTGGCACATCCCCCTGCTGGGAAACATCTCCTGAGACTTACCCGCAGTCTTCTGTGCTCAGACTTATTTTGTTCCTCCTCATGTTGCTCAGAATTGTGCTACAAAACCTACAGTATGTCAGACCTGTCAGGAAATTTTGTTGCAGGCTTGGCAAGAGATTGAAATGCTTTTTTAAATCCTAGCTTATTTTTGGTTGGCATTCTTCTGAACTGAGCCTAGACGTAATTTCTGGTGAACACGGAGGTGATTTATGACCCCTGTTTCAATAGTAAGCATAATTTATGGTTTTGCTTTGTTTGGATATGGAACAGGGCAAAGCATGGCACTTTCCATTTATTGCTGTGAGGTTTGGGATTTTCATGAACCCAACATTCAGTTACACCCAAGCACATGAACCCAGCCTGTATCAAAGCCAAAATAACTATATTCAAGAAGCCCTGCAGCCCTTCACACCTCTCATTACACTGTCAAGTTTCACAGGCAGTACATTTGAGACACAAGCAGTGACTTCTTCTTCTACTCCTAACTTGGGGTGTCAGCTTACCACACTTTACATATTCATTTCTCTTAGACTTCTCTCATAAATAACTCCTTTCAGCCCCTTTATGAGTCGTAATTCTCTCTTTATAACCCCTTCCTCTCCGTTGTCCTGACAATGAAGCAGTCAAAATTGGAAGCAGGATTAGAAGACTGGTTTCTTTTAGAACACATTTGTAATATATTCTCCCACCTCTCCCCAAACTGTGTCCTGAGGCTCCTGCAACTGTGTCCCTTTGGGACAGCTTTTGTTGCCACCGTTATCATACTGCAAGCTCATTCCTCATCTCACATTTTCTTTCTGTCTCTTGATTTATCTGCTCCCAATCCAGTTTTGCTCGCATTTCATGCGACCCTCTGCTTTTCAGGTCTCTCTATCACATTGTTACTGTTTACATAGACTCAGGTACACATCTTAAACCACATATAATACAGATAACTGCTGGAATTATTTGGGACTGCTAAGTTGCATTGTGAGCTCGTGCTGGAGAATGTAACAGCAGCCCTGCTAAGCGCAGCAGTCGGATTAATTGCTGTTTGGTTTATTGGTAGGGTTTGACTTACAGCCACATTGTTAGATTTTTGAGCGGGTACAGCATGCAGCAGTGGCAAAATCTCTGCAGCCCAGGCTTTCTCACTGAATTTTTGTTTACAGTTATTATTTTCCAGGAGCATTTGCTTGATTATGTTTTTTCTTTGCCCTTGTGGGCTTCTTCTCCCCTCCCTGCCAGGATTTACTGCATCACCGACATTGATCCGGACCACCGGAAGCTCAGCCAGCTGGAGGCTGTGATCCGTTTCCTCACCGGAGAGGAACCTGACCTGGAATGTGAGTCCCAGCCACTAAAAGGGCTCTGCTGGGATTTTCCTGTACCCATCGTGGGGGAGAGGGGACTGTGACAAACTGAATGGTGTCAGACTGAGCTCCTGTGGCACCTGCTCACACAGGCAGGACTAAACTCAAGCCCAGCTTAATTCACATGTGGAAATGAGCAGAGGAGCCACTTCCTTGTCTCTTTTGGAGGATTTTTTTTCCATTTCAAAGCTGTTGCATAAATCCACCTTACTGAAGGTCTCAGCGCAGGAAACAATGAAAAGTGAAAGGCTTGAATGGAGCTTGGTGAGGGCTGCACACCATGTTTAAGACAGAGTGACCAGCTGGGCTAGAGCGGGTGATGGCAGGAGGAGCCAGGAAAGCTGCTGTGACTACCCTGCTGCCCAGCGCCCCAGCCAGCAGCCTCCAAGGGCTGCATGGTGCCATCTAGACAGATGGCTTCTTTCAGAACAAGGATTATTAATTTTGTTTTCCAAACACAATCGGTAACCAATTTGGGGAAAAAATTGTTACAGAATTATTATCTTTCCTGCTTCCCCTGCTGCTCATCCCTTGTGCCGGGTCCCATTCTTCAGGCAATGTGTAGCCACACAAGCAGCCGATAAAGCACCACGGTGGAGTGGGATCTCTGTCGGTGGCAGAGGTGGGCAGCTGTGCGTGGGAACTCCCAACAGCAATTTAGCTTTAGGATGTCCTTCAGCCCAACTCACTCTCCACAGCTTCAGCCCCCTTAGTTGTGCCAAGTACAAGCTTTTGCATGTAACACTCCACCTGAGAGGCACAAACATTTGGCATGAGGATGGGAATCTCTTAAAACTAAAACCAAATGTAATCCAATAATTGTCCCTCTCCTGCACCGTGTGAGCAGACCCCTTCTGGCTGCCTTTGGAGGAGGCTGAATAGGCTAGGGAAGAGGAGGAGGAAAGTTTCAGGAGAGCTCAGTATGAGAAACATGCAGACTTGGAAGTGCTGTGGAGGAAAAACCAATATGATTTGGGTACATCCTAGACATGTGGGCCCTGGGGAGGGAAAGATCTGCTGGTGAGCTCTGGTTTTGAGGTCTGAATGACAGCAAGGATGGAGAAATGGATTCTGACAACTGTAACAAAGAGAGAAGAAAGAAAGAAGTTGGAAGAACCTGGGAGAAAATATCAGGGAAGACCTTGGAGCTCAACCCAGTAAGTGGAGGCAGAAACACTGAAGGGGGCGGGGGGGGAGCCCATCTAGAACAGCACTGAAAGGAGCATATCTGCAATATGATAGCCATCACATTCTCACAGCACGAAATGAATGCAAGCAGGGCAATACAGAAATGAGGCAGGTCAAATAAATGGGATCTTTGAGTATGCCATTTAGCACATGGCATATTCGAACCTTCCTAAACGTCTCTCAGTCCCAATCTAGGCTGGACTAGACTGGTAGACTAGACTGGCTTGAGCATCTGGGGGAAACCAGGGACAGCACAGCATTTTGTGAGATTTACAGGAAGGACAGAAGGGTAACAGAGAAGCCAATGAACACAAGGACAGAGTAAAAGCCATGCAGAAGTCACTATGGGCTTTGAAGAAGCTTCTTGAGTGGAATGGGGTGTCTGGTGTCCTTCTACAGGGCACCTAGAAGATAGGTCAAAGCAGGGATTTGAGGCAGTCTGAATATCTTTGCTGTAACATCTCTTCTTGTGCTCTCTGCCATCCAGGGTGGTAGGTCCTGTACTCGGCCCTGCAAGAGAGGCTTCATTTTGTGCCATTTTGCTTCACTGCCCTGGGCCAGGCAGATGCTCCATAACAAGGAACTCTCTAAGACATCTAGGGATGGGCATGTCTTTCTCTCCCGATTCTCATTCTCTCTTCTTCTTAGGTGATGAGGAGTTGGTCCAGGAAGTCCTGTTTGATGCAGTGGTCACTGCACCCATGGAGGCCTACTGGACAACACTAGCCCTCAATATGTCCATGTAAGTGTATGAGAAATAAAAATGAGTAAAACACCATTGAAGATGCATCTCCAGATGCTATGGGCTTGCGCAGTGCCTGCAACAGTCACAGATCCTTGCACAGCATATAAGAAACTTTAGAAATAGCTCAATAGCTTTAGAAATAACTTGAAGTGTCTCTCAGAAGTGGAGTCCAGCAGGTTGGGCCTTCTCAGGGGAGCCTTTAGTTTGGTGAGTTTGTCTGAATATCACTGGAGGACAGCAGTGAACCAGATGTGTTACTGCAAGAGGCATTCAGCACCAGTTCTTTGCAGCACCTAGCTCAGATGTACTGCATTTGCCTCTTCAGTTGATAGAGTTTGATATCTCAGGGCACCTGAGACCGTTTCAGTTTAAAGTGATTACGAGTTATTTCCCCATGCATCAGTTATCCCTTTGAACAGCAGCAGTGTGGTTTGGCTCAACTTCCCATATGACTGTAGTAGAAGTTCCATCGCAGGTGGCAAGGAATTTGCTCCCTTTTCCAGCAGTGACGAAAAGGGAGTTTGATCTTGTTGCTGTTGGTGATGGCTTCAGACTGAGCCTCAGGAAGGGAGTGGACAGGCTGGCTTCAGTAAACAACTTTCTACTTTACTATTTGCAGCAAGGCACCTGTTGCTTGTAGTATCTAGTGTCATGTCACACAGATCTACCTCCAGCAGACAACATGCTACTTACACAGGTGTATGGCCACGGGACTGCTCTCCCTGTTTCAGTTACCAGTACCCCTGCCACTAACAGAACTTGAGCCAGCGACAATCATGCCAGGACAATCCAATTATCAGCACACCTTTAAACGGCTATACCAACACATGCTCCTCACTTTAAGGCCACCACGCTGCAGCAGGCTCTCCACCATGTAGCTGTCCCATCTGTGCCCTTGATACCTCCAGCAAGACGCAGTCGAATCAATCCACTGCTTTAGAGTCAGCCTGCTACCCTGCCCATCCTACGTATGCCTGAGGCAGCCGTTTTCTCTCTGCAGTCCTTCTCCACCACTCCAGCCTCATGCAGGCAGCCTGGAGCAGGGCTGGCAGGGGGAGAAGAGCTTACGATCTGCTTAGAAGAGAACCAAATGAGCAAATTTCAAAGGTGTGAATCTAGGCACAGGTCTAAACCTGCCAACTGTTAGCCAATAATAACCTGTTGCCATTAGCAGGGAGGAGCCAGTGTCACTCCTGGTGTAAACGGGTAATATTGCAAACAAACTTGGGACCACGTCTCAAGGTGTGGTTTCCAATTTGGAAGGCCCTCACCCTGGAGCAGGGGGATGGCTGCTGTTCTGAGAACTGTTTGCTTCTGCTTGTATGTTTCTGTTCCGCAGGGAGACTGAGGCAGGTGTTGAGATGGCATTTCTGGGCACTCGGGCTGGACTTATGAGGAGTGCCCTATACATTGGCTCTGAGAAAATTTCCAACAGGTAAGTCCCTACACTGCATTAAGAGGTTTCTCTCAATGTCTCTGAAGGGCAGCACAAAATCACCACCAGCCCTAGAGATGTATTTGGGGAGACACAAACAGAAAGGAAAGAAGCGACACCTTGATGGCATTGGTGCTGATTTACAGATTCAGGGTAGGGGTCCTTTGTCTTCCTCTAGTTATTTTAGGTTTTTCTTAAAATACTGTCCCAAAATACATTCATTTCAATGAAAACCTTCAATAATTCCCTGACTTCAGTCAGCTAACAAAGTCCACAGTTACTATACATCTCCAGGACCATTTTGCAGTGCAGGGGCTCTGCACTCCAGTGCCCCGGTGACATTCTAGCTTGGCTAAGTTTGATGTTTCTGTCTCAATTCCTCTTCCAGGTTTGTTCTGTTTTGCCTCTTTATATTGCCCACATCACAGTAGTATCCCAGTGCCTTCCAGTGAGGCATTAAGTGATGTGACTGACATCTGTCATATATGATTCATTCTCTTGTCCTCTCCCTCAAGGCAAAAGTGTGTGTTCAGTGGAGGGTTTTGACATGGGATGGATATAGTTTGCATTTGTGTTGTGTTTTGAATGCGCAGGCTGGTGCATGCTGCTGTAAGAAAGGCCAGGTCACAGAGGCACACCAGCAGATGGAACAGAAGGGGACAGTGACGGTGGTGGTCCTTAGCTTCTTGGCAGCTGTTTCACTGTCTCCGAGTTCCCCAAACAGAAGTCGTAGGTTCAAGGCAGAGAGCTCTGCTGTACCTGAAAGGTGACACTCGTCACGTTTTTGAGGCAGTCTGTCTTAAGTCAGAGCAGTCAGGCTCTGGCAACAAGGGAGAAAATGACGTGTGCCGCAGGAGGCTGATAGGATGGCTCCCTATCCCCCACTGCTCATCAGGAGCGTCGTTCAGTGCTTTCAAACAGCCACAGCCACCACACCGCAGTGACAGACCCCCGTGCACCACACGAGAGGCGCTTCTGGAATGCCCCGAAAGGAAGGAACCATATAAATGAGTAATTATCATTACGTCAAAATATATGGCAAGACGAGAGGCTGAAAACAAAAGGGATTTGTCAGGCAAGACACAGGGGCCTCCAGGGAAGACAGTGACCTGATTTTTACGAGGTCTCTGCTGAGCCTGTCTTGTCATGCCCTCAGTACCCACCCTCCTGCCTTCAGGAGCACCCGTTGCCTCAAGTACTTCAGTCCATGCATCTTGACGGGTTTGGTATTTAGCCGCAACAGTATGACCTTCATTTGGGGGTTTGGGTGGTTGGTTTTTTTGGGGTTTTTTTTGAGGAGATGGTCTAATTCCCTTTTTTTATCTGCTCACCATTAATTAATGCAGTAATTAATGGCCTTCCACCGG
>NW_009258554.1:1531084-1533156 GCF_000687185.1 Egretta garzetta
AGAAGGCCCAGGTGATGAGATGCGGGTGGTGTGCCCAGCCCTGGGGTCCCACTGCGTCGCCCCGAGGAGGGCTGCCGCGCCTCTGCGCCCCGTACAAAAGGCTGCCCTGGGTTTTCTCCCGGCAGGAAATTCCTGACAGGGAAGGACAAAGAAAGTATCTTCACCATGGACCACTTCCCTCTGTGGTACCGCCGGGCGGCTGAGCATCCCCCCGGGAGCTTCATCTACAGCATTGTTTCAGAAGACGATTCAGGTAACCCCAGCCTGAACACCAGAGCAGAGGAGAGAAGAGAAAGCTTTGCACATCTTGTGTCCCATGCCATACCCATCTTTTTATTGTCACCTCTTGTGTAGTGGGAAGTGCTGAGACCTGGCCTCTTGGCATTGTCTTCTCACCGGCGTAGAGGCAGAGGGGTCATGGCCAAGATATGGGAACGGGACGCAGCAGAAAGACAAAGCTACAAGCTGCAGGGAAGGCAGGCAGGGCTGCGTAACAGATGAAGGATGCATGGAAATACAGGGCCTAGGTAGACCGAAGGATTTAGGGACCCAGGAGGTGGGGGAAGACACAGTACTTGGCGGGGCTGGAGGACATGTGAACTGTGGGAAGGGGAAGGTATTGCAGAAGGAATTAGACACATAGGTATGACCAGGCCTGGGAGGGAACATAATCAGGCATCCTGGATGACAGTAACAGCCGGGATTGATGAGGTATCAGCAAGCACTCAGTCAGGAAGTGTAAGCTTAGAGAGTGTCACTTTTTCCATCACCACTTTCCATGGCAGGAAAGGAGGATTTGTTCTGAACGGTGGTGGAGGAAAAGGGGAGAAGGCTTTTCCATAGCTGCTTCTTGGTGTCTCATTGGCACCCCACGTGCTTCCCATCATACTACTAGACTGTGGCAGCTCTTCCCCAGCTAAGGAGCTCAAATGCAAGAGGAAAGCAAGGAGCAACTTTCAGTGTCTCTTGCTTAGGGTGTTAGTCCCTGTGAGTTTGCAGGGCTGGCCAGGACCTCCTCAAAAGCTGGAAGAGAGCAAAGGAGCCTAGAAAGAAACATTCAAAACAAAATACTCACGTGAGACTCCTACACAGAAGACAGAAATCCCCTCTGTGTGCCTCCCTGGCCTTTAGCTCTCGATCTCTGTCACAGAGCTCAGCACTTTAGCTGCTAAAGCTTTTTGTGGCGCAGTGGTGGGAGGCTGGTGGGTGGGAAAGCAAGTAGCAAAGAGGAGAAAACCAGACTGGGAAGCAAGAGATGAACCAAGATGTAAAGGGAGAGGGATGGAAAGAGAAAATAACTGAAACCTTCCACAAAAGCCTCTCTCTCTCTGCCCAGCACCCTTATATCTTACTTGAAAGGCAAGTGTTGGAGAGAGGGGGAGGCATGGCAGGAGGGACTTTTCACTCCCCTGCATGCCACAGCGTTTGCTCATTGGAATAGGGCGTGCGTTAGAAAACCAGGCAGTGACACCCTGTGGGGCTTCCTAGGGCAGCCATGACTCTGGCCACAGTAGTCACTGCTGGCTAAACATTGGGGTTGTGGCTTGATGTGGCTTCCTTAGAAATCACAATTAGTTTTGCATGGATGAAGAAACAGGACAAGCAGCTGCAACTGGTTTTTGTATTATATGGCTGTTGGTCAGAAGCTTCAATCAAGTCCAGGATCCCATTCACCTGGAAGCCCCACAGGCACGTTGTAAGGAGTAGTCCCTGGCTCTGAAGACCTTATGCTCTAAACTGTACAGGAGATTATTAGTCTCTTTAGAGATGAGCAGCTGGCCTTAGAGAGACTGCAGTCCATGAGATCACACATGATGCCTGTGATGAGCCAGGAAATAATACTCAGTGCTTCTGGGCCACAGTGCTTCACTGTCAGAGCAGAGTCCAGGCCCTTCCTTGACATCTGATGAAGGAGGGTGCCCCACCTTTTGGCCAGAACAGACTACCCAGTTTCTTATTAAATTATTGATGATTAGATGCTGAAGTCCCCCTTTCATGCTTTCCATGTGACTCAGCACATGCCTGCCCTGTCATGAGGGGTTTTCATGGCAGGGGGGTTTTTCTTCACCCAA
>NW_009258554.1:1533236-1545988 GCF_000687185.1 Egretta garzetta
GGAATGGCTGTAGGTCATCAGAATGATTCATCCAGGGCTCCTCCTTCTAGTGTCCAGAAGGAGAAGACAGCAGGAAAAGCTCTCCAAGTCAAGTAGAACTGTTCTTGCAGCCCGGATCTCTCATGTGATGGGTGTTTGGGTTTTCTGGTTTGTCTTTTTTTTTCTAGGGTTGCTAAGTGTATTTTGCTTATTTGTCCCATTCTAGGGAGAACAAAAAAATTCGGAGTTCACCATAAAAACATGATTAGGCTCAAGGCATGTGAGCATAAGTTGGCTGAGTATTTGCTTCACAAGGGCTTTACTATTTCTGACATCCTTGAGCAAGTTAAGTTAATCTGGCTTCAGTCCAAAAAAAAAAAAAAAGAGTGGCTAAACTGTGGTGGACACAGAATTGTGCTCAGGACACACTGGGTACCAACAAGAATGATGAAGGCAGAAATGGAAAGTGGTAACAAATACTGGAGTTCTTGGGAAGAAAAGAATCCCTGACCCCTCTGAGCAAGAGATTTCTGTACAGCACACAAGGAGGGAATCAGTTGCAGACTAAATTGATCATGGTGACCTTCAAACTGTCCCCTGGCAGTTCCAAAAGAGGTGCCCCAGCTGAGGCTTATCTAATCGATTTAAAAAAACACAGAAATGGAATTTGTCACATGGATAATTGCAGGCTGAAACAACTGCACTAACAAAGAGAGGGAAGGTGGGGTTCAGTTGCTTAAACCTATCCAGCCTTGCTATTTTAAATGCCCTGTGGGAGCTAAGAGATCTGCATGGGGCTGGCAGATGTGACACGGGACCTGCAGGAGACTTAAAGCAGCAGCTAAAGGGTAATCAGGAGACCCTGAGGGATAACAGAGTTTAGGCATCAAAGTCCCAGAAGACTTTGTTTCTAAAATGAAGTGCACCCTAGAAGTACCTGGAAGTGCTGTGTCTTGTCTCTCCCATTTGTAATGCTGGCCTGGCTTGGGTAACAGCTAGGTGTAAGCCTGGCCTTGGCTGGGCGAGAGTTGGTGTCAGAATTACCTGTCCTGCTTCTCCTCTGACTACAGAGTTTAGGAGGTGCAAAGAGAAACTTTATGTGCCCAAAATAGAGGAGGGCAGTCCTTTACATTTATTTTATGCTGACGATGCTACTTTTATCATGGGACATTATCTAGAAGAAAAAAAAAAATCTACTCATAGCCCCTTAGGTTGCTTATGTGTCTTGAAAGATGCAGTCCTCCAAAGTCTTTGATTTTTCAGGGTTCAGCCATTATGTACACACTGGCCTGGATGTGAAAATGTGTGAGCAAGTTGCTCCCGCTGTGTTTTACTCCTCTCTGGTGGTAAGCTAACCAAGCCTTCTGTATTTGTGTCTTGACAGAGGGAGGTGGCCTACCAAAAGTGGTGACAGTGAGCACGGCTGTGGCTGTGGCTGTGGATGGGAAGATGGGTATTGCTGCAGGTAGGACATTCTGGTTTCTCTTTTTGTCTTGAAAGAAATGGTTGCATCTTGTATTGAGAGTGGGAGCTGAGAGCTGTTAGCTTGTCACTCAAGGGAAATGATGGGAGCTGCAATAGCTTGTGATGTTGAAAACTAGGCTAAACAGAGAACGTTAGAACAGGTACTGAATGGCTGATAGGCTTTTGAAAGGGAAACTGGCTGTTTGAATGGAAACTTCCCATCTTCAGTGCCAGTGAATTTGTGGATTGAAACTATTTCTCTGGAGCACGAGTAGGTTGAGAAGTCCATGCAGGTTTTGAACTGTTTGCAGGAGACTCTTTTGGTTTTGGAAGACCAGCATGTTCACGCATCTCCATTTAACAAAACAAAGCAACATTAATCAATAATGCTGGCATCGTATCCAACTTAAATGCTCTGTGTAGGAGTATTGGGATCAGAGAAGATGTAGCATAGCGGAATTTTTTTTTAGGCCTGGAAGCATTGACTAAGGGAAGAGGTTGCCAGAACAGATAATGGAGTAATTATCACCAGAAAGATACCGAGATGCAAAGCTGCTTGTGAAAGGATCATTAGTGTTAATGGAGTCCTGTATGGTGGAAGGAATGACCGAGTGGAATAGATACCAAGCTATGACTTTGTTACAGGAGTATCCAGCAGAGAGAAGTCCATATTAGCAGATACCTTCAGACTGAGAGTCTGCCATTGCTTTTGCCTAGGCTGGGTGGGATAAATGAATGGTCTTCAACACTACTGGTCAATAAAACTATGGCAGTTTAACTTCATCTGATGAAGCTTTCCTTAAGTTCCAGGCTTTCAGTAAGTTCCAGTTGAGAGTGGTACTCTTTAAGTATCACCTGGGCATTGAGAAAGTACTTATAAACTGAAGGAGGGGTGTTACGAAATGGCACTTTTCACTTATATACCACTGTTTTAAGCCCAAAGCCAGAAAATTATTATGAAGTCTGTCCGGAGACCTCTGTGAAATAGAGATGGTTCCGGTAAAGTTCATGTTGAATAGATGCTTGGGTCATAGAAACTGCTCTCGAAACTGATACTAGCTGGCACTGTTATGAATATACCCAGCAGAGAATGAAATAGCATTGAAACTATACCAGGGGTCTCTGTGCAGCACTGGAGCATTTTTCTAAGCATGAATTTGGGAGGAGAAAAAAACATTTTAAAAAAAAAAAGCCTGTTTTTCTTGCTTCTTTTCCTTCCCTTTCCTGACCTGTGAGTTAGAGCACAGGCACACAAGCAGTTCATCTGACACTCAGTATAAATAGAAGGAAGGAAACTTCTGGCTGGAAGAGCTGGAGCAAGAACAAGTGGCAGGAGGATCTGCCCCTGACGGAGCCATTTCTCTTCTGTCAGCAGTACTTACCACAACCTCTGTGGAGCTTTCCACCCCTCAGTTATGCTGAATGCTGAATCAACTGTCTGTGGACATGCTGTGAAGAGGCAGGATCCTCTGCAGAGGGAAGAGGAGGGTAGAGAAAGCAGGAGAGGACAGGGAAAGAAATCGATGTTGAAACAGTAACAATTAGGTAAAATTTCTGTCACTTGCGGACGTGATTCAGAACAAACCAGCTTCCTCACTGGTAACCACAGAAGTTGAGACACAGAAATGAATTCTCAATTGCTTGCATTCCTTAAAGGTATCACGGCCCCTGTTGCTAGCAGGCATGTTATGTCATCTGACCACAAGCATCTTCTGCTTGCTTCCACACATGGTACGTTCAGCTGAGTGTTCCTTATTACCTCTTTCTTATGCATTGAGGAAAACTACCCATATGTCATCTGAAGTATGGGCTGCAGGGCAGCACCGAGAGGAATTAATTCTCCCAAAGGGTCCAAAATCCTTCAGGCCCCCAGCTGTAGCCCCCATTGACTTCAGTGGGAGTGCAAGGGTTTGCTGATGTATGTCCCATCCGCTGGCTTGGACATAGGTTTGCAACACATTCGGGGGGGTTTCAGGAAGCAAAAAGGCACTATTTTACCATCTGCTTTGTTTCTAGTAGTGACTAGGTTCGTCATCTGAGTCTCTCATAATACCAGTTGTGGTTTTAAAAAAAACCAAAACCAAAAAAACCAAACAAACCATTGTGGTCACACTACCTATTGCACTACTGTTTGATCTTGAGCCTAGCAGCTTTGAGAGTAAGGGTGTAGGTCTCTCTTCATCTCCCCCTCACACTAATATAATCATCCTGAGCGGCTAGGACCTGACTCTAGGGGACTTCACCCTGCAGCGGAGGCTGCAGCACAAATGATGCTGGGCAGTGCTGTAATATCCTGGGTACAGAAGAGAGGTGAAGGAAGGGGAGTGAGGGGAGACACAGCAAGAGGCAATCAGAGCAGAATGGGATGCAGATTGCTGTTGTTATTGTTATTCTGATGGCATCAGCCCTCGGAGGGCTTTCATTTAGACTTTGGATACTACCAGAAGTCAGTTTGGTACCCAGCATTGGTTCCCAGAAAGCCAAATATCTGGGTAGTCTTGTAGTTTGTGGGTAAATGCTGTTACAGTTCTGTAAAAGGGGAACAACAGAGGCTTTTAATGTGCCCCTATAAAAGTGCAAGTGGTATGAACTGGCCTGTCATTCTGCCACTGATTGTTACTGTCACTTGTTTGACTTGATGGTGCTTGGGGGGGATTTGTAAGCACTCTGAAATGTTCACTATGCATGCAGTGAAAAATTAAGCTCTAGGATTTACAGCCATGCCTGTGGGGAGGGAGCACGCCCAGTGCCTCCATAGGGAGGACACCAGTGACAGGGAGTATTGGGCCCCTTTTCTTCTGGCAGCTGAATGGCAGTCTCCAGCCAAGGCGGAGAAAGGCGAACTGGTAAAATCAAATGTCCAGGAAGATGACACAGGCCTGGACACTGTCAGGGTGTGAGGGAGCAGTCAGCTGGGATTAGAGAGCAGCCAGGCTGGAGGGCTGAGGGCAGAGATGGAGGGGGAGTACGAGGGCCTCCTTCTTCCTGTTTCAATCTGGCTTGGCTCAGTAGGGAATCCCAGAAATCGTTTGGAAGGGAGACAGAGATGGTCCTCTCACCGTTAGAGGGGCTAGTCCACGCAAGGACAGGTGGGGAGGTGGCCAAATTCAGGAGGAAAAAGCGGTGTCCTCTGCCCTACCCTACCCTCTCCCTTTTCATCCATCCCTCTCCTTCCCCTGTAGGCCAAGCCCCCGTACCTGGGGCTCAAAGAGGGTGCACAAAGGGTTCAAGGTACCTGCAGGTCTCTCAGAGGACATGGTGGAGCCAAGGCAGGGTCCGCTTGTGCGAGCTGAGTTGGTGTGATCTCTTTGGCGGGAAGCCACACAGGCAAACCTACCCCTGGCTGGGCTATACCTGTTTTTTTGAATTAATAATATCCACCTGCTATACTGTGCTTTGGCACTTCAAAGCACTATGCAAACATTAAGTAATGCCTGGATGATTAATTATAATTAATTAAAGGCAGCTGTTCTCCTGGGATGTCAGTCCAGTACATCTGACGCACACTAACTTCGTTGGAAATTAGAAATAAGGAATTGTGATGGCACTCTCCCCAAGCCAAGTCCTGCCCCAGATAGCACTGTCATCTGCTCCCTCCCGTGAGTCAGTAGCCTGGGGCTTTCTGGCCCTCAGGGGGTGCACAGCAGAAATCACATGTAGCTGCTGACAGAAGCTTTTAGTGACTTAAAACCCCAGTGAAACTACCGGAATCTGCGCAGGAGTTTATCTGTCACTTTGGGCTGTGTATGACATCTCTTTCATTGCCTGATCTTCTTGCTGTTCGGCTTACATGGCTGCAAGCTGGCTGCCAGTCCCAACAGGGGCAGGTAGAGGGTTTCTTTCCATTAGGTTCCTTGCCGTGGTTGTTGTCTCAGGGATGGGAAATAGCCGATACCAGCAAAACCACAGGGCACGCACAGGCTCCCTGGTGCCTGATAAAAAAAACCCAAAACAGGCACTTGGGAGAAGCAGGTTTGTTTTATACAGTACCTCTCTTCTCTGTTTATATTGAATGTAACTGTTAGTTCTCATCTGCAGTGACTGGACCACAATGAAATCATCATCCCATGACACCAACAGTATATACAGATGTATTTGGGGAGAGTCCTAGGCAAGCTCAAACAAGGGTGAGAGAAGAGAAATGTTGTCTCATTTTACAGAGAGAGTTTTTGGCCACTGAGTTATTAAGGCCAGTCTTTTCAGAAGAGCTCTGTACTCACAGCAGGACCAGATTTTCAAAAAAGCTTAGATTTTTTTTTCAAAAGTATTTGAAATCAATCAGCCTGAAAAAGAGATAATGGAAAGTAATTTTGCCATTATACTGCTGGTTAAAATCCAACCTTTTATAAGTCTGACAGAAGCTCTTCATTTGAAAAATGATTACTGGCCAGCTTGATGTCTCTCCATCCTCTTCCTTGGTCCCCAATGTTGGCTACCTGCTGTCTGTTACCAGCAATCAGGGAGAGGAGGTGCAGGTGGCTTTTTCAGCAGTTCTGTTACTGTGGCATCTTTTCAAGCTAATCTACACACAATTCTGTGTTCCTACAGTTTTATTGCCTGGGTGGATAAAACATTTCAACCTCCTCTCTAGAAAGTGACAGTTGCACCTGTAGAAGCTGCTAAAATGCATGGGAATAAGCTACAATAGCATAAGCACCTTTTACATGGGAATAACTGCATCCAAGCTGGAGAATTAAAATTATTTTACTAGACTGGCTTGGCTTGGAAACAGCATAACATTACAGTACAAAACCTGAGAGCAGCTAGTCTCTTGAATGTGTGCTGAGGTATTCAGAAGGAATGCTGCCCCTCTTTTAATGCTGGAGGTTGTGCCGACATTGTCCCAGTGCAGGGACTTCTGTGAGCTCCCGAGGCATCACCCGGGTGCCTTTATGGAAATCACGGTCTCGCCCTCATCCAGTGGTAGCATGGGTAGAAAGAAGGAAGTCTCAACTCATTTCCAGTCCATCACCTGCTACGTCTGGTTTCTGCCTGATGCCATTCCCTCCTGGCAATACCCGAAGCCCAAGTAAGTTTCTCAGGCATCCCTTTGATCTGACAAAATGAGAGACATCTGAAGGGGCTGTTCCTTGGAGCTCAGTCACAGAAAGCGTTAGGGGTAATCAGTAAGGCAGAAATGCTGATGATTTTAGTGCTAACAGCAGCCATGCCTTCTCCACCTCTCAGGACATCTGTCTGGAGGCCATTAACAGTCAGTACACATTTGGCTGCCCTAAGCGTTGAGCCAATACTCCGCAGGCCAGGATATCAACATTACACAGTGCCGCTGGTGTGCCAAAACCAGTGTCGCTTGCGTCCTTCATCCATCCGTCTGCCTGCCTGCCATCCATTGCATTCTACTTTACATACTGAGTCTTGGGAGAGAGACCTGTAAGCATAAAGGCTGCTTTTTGGGGTGTTTCTTGGGCAGACACAAACTGTTCTATGAGCCAGACAAAAGTGAGGTAGTTGCCTTGTTATGCACCGGCTCTGATCTTACAAACTCTGCCATTTGCCAAGGTTTGGTATCAGTGCTGGGGCCACATGGTCCCCTGTTCAGAGCTGGTTATCATCCAGCCAAGTCAGTGAACAGGCAGAAAGAGCAAGCATCTGCCTGCAAAACTCCATATAGATGTCTCCATGCATAGACAGTACCTGGTGACAATGGGGTCAAATAAGTTTATTTTATCCTCAGAAGAACGCTAAAAATAGGTATGTGATATGTCTTCCATAGCATTCTGCCCACTTTGGCTGGACATTAGCAAATTCCTTTTCTTCCAGGGTGTATCTGCTGTCTGCATAGACTGTAAGATTGTGCTTCCTCCCTGTGTGTGTGAACAGCCTATTGCCTTGGGGATGAGCACTTGGCTGGGGGAAAAGCAAAGAAAATAGCCAATTCTGTAGAATAAGTATTTCCTTGTAGCCTCAGCTGAGTGCTGGAGTTGCATGCTGCACCACTTACCGGGAAAAAAACATTAAGTGAATCAACTCCCCTTTCCTCAGCCCATGTGGGCAGTGCTTCACCCAGCACAGGGCGAATGCCCCCACTGTGGGTGCGTGCCTGTGGCCAGACCCTGCCCTCACCTGCTTTTTTGGGGTATTTTCTCAACGGGACACCATAACAACTTATGGTGAGCAATGGGATTTCTCTTGTGGGGTCTGGTGAGGCATTTCTCCAGGACATCCCTAGTCCCAGAGCCTGTTCCAGGCTGGAGCTCCAGCCCAGGAGCCCATTCTTGCCTGTGTGTAGCAGAAATCTTCTAGCCTAAGGTTATCCATCACTGCTGCTTCTGTAGCTCCTCTGATTGCCATGGCTGTCACGCTTGAAGGGAAAAGAGCCCTTGACACTGGCTCGGGAAAGGCTTGCATATAGCTGGATTTTTTAGATTGGCACCCGGCGCCTTTGCCATGTTCCCTTTGCTTGCAAATTATTTGAAATCATTTTAATTCTGAGCCGAATTAGAGCAGTGCGCGAGTTGTCATGACAACCATTTCCTTGTGCTTTTTGGTCTGACTCATTGCAGACAATTACTCTCGCGCTCCAGGATTCACAGATGTGATAGGGGAAGAATCATGTGCTGGGCTTTCAACTTTTTTTTTTTTTGCTTTTAATTTCCTTCCCAGCCTCTCTTGCCTTAACTCCTACCTAGCCAGCATCAGCAGGGACCTGTGTCTCTGCCCGGGGCCACATGGCCCCATGGGAGTGCATTGCATGTAGAGTATGTGTAGATGCACGATGTGTGAGGGGATTTGTGTGCACGCCTGTGTATTTGCATACAGAGTTTCTCTGCAGTGCGCTGTGATACCTGTCTGCGTGTCTAACTAGGGGTGCACACGGATGCATATACTCACAGCGTGCTTTGCACTTATTTCTCTCTGTGGTGGGGCTGTGTACGCACATGTGTTTCCTGTGTATGCACACAGGTATGTACATGAGTGAACTGTGTGGACATGGAAGCGCACCCAGTGCGTAGAGTCTGTCAATATGCCCTGAGAGTTCAGGGGGACTGACAAACTGTGAGGGTCGTGAACGGGCCAGGATTTTCCATTTGGAAAATGTGTGAAGATCTACAGACTGCTAAGCAAGTGGCATTAACACCTCTGAGCAAGTAGGGTGCAAACCTAAATCTTGTGTGGTTGCAAGGCCAGTGCATTGCCTCATTCATGTGTGTCCCCCCACAAGAGCCCACATCTATTTAACGGTTGGGCTTGAGCTTAAAGGTCTTCTCCAGCCTAAACGGTTGTACAATTCTATGCATCTAAAGTACATGGAGGAAAGCAGTGTTGTCGATGCAAGGACCATAGTTTTAGCATAGGTATAATTGATGTCATGACCTGTGTTAGGACCTATATTTCAGCAGAAGGTAAAGTCATGTGAGAAGATGCTGAAAAGGATTACAGAAGCAGTCTGTAGATGTAGGGATGAAGGGGGTAAATAGTACAGCAGAGGAGATTATAGGAAGTGTCTTGTGAGATGGTTTGGCTTAAATTCAGCCAAGGCACAAGCAGGCAAGTTTAGCTGGGTGAGAACCACAGAAACTTAGCAGGTCTGAGGACAGCTCCAGTCTACTCCTAAGACACATTCCTTTCACCACCAAACTCAGCCTGTTTTCTTCCTGAGTTCCTCTTCTCCTGCCCTACCTATCCACTTAAGGCACAAATCTCCTCATCATAAGGCTATGTAATAGGCCAGCCCTTTCCTCTCATAAGACCTTTTGCTTCTCCTCCTTTCCATCACTGGAATAAAGAAATCCATTCATAGGACCATAGGATAATTCTGTTTGGAAGGCACCTCAGGAGGTCTCTAGACAGCTTCCTGCTCAAAGCAGGGTCAACTGTGAGATCAAACCGGTTTGCTTAGAGTTTTATTGCAATAATATTCCCAGAAATATTCCCTGTTCCTCCCTAATGCTCATATGCTGTGCTCTCACTGTCTGTACTGTGCAGAGGCTGTACTGATAGCCGTTCTCTTTTACTCTCCCTATCCTTGCTCTGTATGAGGATTATCAGCAAATCTTTATGCGGAGGTGCTGGATGCAGGGTAGTTTGCAGTGGGTATGGGCCCACTGTTGGATAGTGAGGCACGGAGGGTGTGAGAGGAGAGTTGGAAGGTGGCCGTCCTGCTTCTGCCTGTGGGAGAACTTGGCTGGGAGCCCTTGCTGGGAAGCCCTGGGAAGCACCAGGCTTTCCCAAGGCAGTGGAAGGCAGGGGAGAGATGCTGTGTGTGCAGGAGATAGGCAAGATGTGGATGATGCTGCCTGCCCAGGGCGTGTGGAGGGGTGGTCTGCTGCTGGCTCTTGGCACTGCTGTCACAGAAAACAGTGCAAAGTCTGGAGTGTGAGAAGGCAGCAGTTCAGTGTTCGGGGACACTGTGGAGCCCACGTTTCTGGGAGGAGTCAGTACATGGCAATGCCTGATTCTGTTGCCCTCCATCTGTCTGCCACCATGGGCAACTGCTTAGGCTCCATAAGCTGGCTCTGCAGAGAGCCTACGTGGAATGGAAAAAGAACAGACAGCAAAGCAAGCTGTGTCTTAGAGGTCAGGAAATGTAGGGATAAAGTGAGGATTGCTTACAAATCAAGCTGAGTTAGAGCTTGCAAAGGAGATTAAAACAAACAGCAAAAGATTCTTCAGCTATCTGGAAAAAAAAAAAAAGAGAATAAGTGAGGCCACTACTGGGCAATAAGAGTGAAGTCAAGATCAAGGAGACTGTAGTCTGAGCTAAAACCAAAGAGGGCTCTGCGCCCAAGTTATTGGTAAAGACAGCAATACTGTCCTTGGGGAAGGAAACAAGCTGACTACTGGGAATAAGCAGTTCAAGCTCCTTAGTGCACTCAGTGCTGGGCCTGGGTGTTCTTTAGTCCTGGCAGAGCTGGCATGTGGAAATACGGCCTTACAGCAAGGATTTTTTTTCACCTCTGCCCGCAGTGGTGACTCTGCACAGGCTGGAAAAGCGAAAATTCAGCAGTTAGGGTTAAGAAAGGGGGAGAAATAAATTTGTCAGTCTCAGACCTCTTAAGTGTGACCTCTGTAATGTTTGTAGCACTTCAGAGGAGATCTTGAAGGAAAGTATAATTATTATATTACCAAGCGGTTAGGGGAAAGGGAGTCAGGCAATATGAGTTTATCAATGCTAGATCATACCAGACTAACCCAATAGCTTTCTTTCAGATTATTGTTCTCCTGGAAGGCAAAAGAAATTCCAAATCTCTCAGCTCTGTATTTCAGTAAAGCACTTGATACAATGCCATGTAAGAAACAATTAGTTAAACTGGAGGAGATCAGGATAGGCAGAGGAGTTTTAAGCGGCAGGGATGTAGAAGTCAATCTGGGAAGATGTCAGCAGCAGGATCACCTATCAAAGTCTAGCAAAAGGTTATTTGTAGCACTCCCCCATGGTCAGCCATGGGATTAGTCTTTGGTGACATTAACCCGAGACCCCGACTCAGATAGTAATAGAGAGAGAAAGTGTCCTGATGATTCAACACTAGAAGGCATTGCTAGTACAGGGAAGGACTGGGATATTGTAGAGAAAGCCTTCTTTGACCTTGGCAGGAGTACCAGAAACAGAATGAATTTCAGTAGTACGACAGACAAGGTCATATGCTTGAGAACTAATATTAGAAATCTTTTGTAAGCTGGGAACTCTGTGAGATCTGGCAGAGAGCACAGCAAGCAGGACTAGAGGCAGCCCTTGTCTTCTGGGAACTGTTGGGCCCATTTTCCCAAGTCTCAGTGAGGATCCTCGGTGTAGGCTGTATTGCCCCCTAATGCCCACATAAAATTCAGGGAACCTTTGTCGTCTGTCAAGTTCCATCCCAAGATCCTTGCCGAAAGGCAGCCAGGTAGACTCATTGGTAAACATATCCTGAAAAAGCTCAGGAGAAAAATGTTGATAACTTCTGCATTAGGTGATGGTAGGATGATGGCGAGTGATAGTGTGATGCGGTTGTGGACAAAGCAAATGTTGTCCTAGAACGTACCTGGAGAGGTGTTCCCAGTGGGGCTGGGGATGCATTGGCGCTCCTATCCAAAGTTCTGTGAGACCTCTCCTCTAGTTTGTGTTACAGTTTTGGCTAAAGGAATATAGGCTGAGACAGGTACAGGCAGGACAGAAAGCTGAATAGAGGAAAGGGAAGCCTGACTTCTTGAGAGGAGTCTGGGAGTACCCAGCTTGTTTAACCATATGCAACCATGGCTGAAGCAGATAGGATTGCTGTAATAAATGCATCTTGGAGGAAATGCTTAAGCTAAAGCACATGGCTTGTATGAAGCCAGTGTAGTATAGATAGGCCATGAAAATATTTAGGGTGGAATACTAGAAGAAGGTCTCTAGCTGCTAGGGGTAATGCATCTTAAGCCAGAATCTGAGGTAGAAAGACAAATGGGTTTAAGCTGGAGCTTGAAAAGTCAGTAAGAAGGTGGTGGTGCCTTGGGTAGAAAGAGATGAGACTCTGCTAGCCTGCCTCCATCACAGGGAACAGCTGAAGTCCCCCGAACAGCACTCTCCATTCACTGCAGTACTCCCTTCGGGTACAAGGCTGGGCCTTTTTACCACATAGTTATCACACTCCATGATTTTAGTCATGACTGAATAAAAATATGCTTGGTAATGCAACTGAAAGCCCCAGCACAGCACCTGGAAGGCCAGAAGTTAGGGCTGACTTAAACCCCTCTCTCAGCCTTTGACAGTGTGGTGGTTTCTCTTGATTGATTTCAGTTTTGTAAAGTAGAGAAGACTGAGCGGAGAAGCCCCTGGTTATGATAACAAGCCTTTAAAAAGCAGATGGGGATGTGGGGGCTGGCGTGTTTTGTGGCAGCTGAGAAGTGACAGTTGAGGAGATCAGAGAAGGGAGAATCTGAAAAGCAGCTGGTCAGAGGCAGTCGCTGAAAAGGGATGATCAGGCACAAGAGGATGAAAATAAGGGGGAGAGAGAAGGAATAACTGGGGAACCAGACATTTATGTCCGGTGGGAGAGATGTGAAAGATAACCGTATGAGACCATGAGTGGATGAGAAAGTGGAGACTGTGAGAAGGGGACTATCAGTTTAAATAAAGGGCTAGATTTTTCTCTTGCCGAGAATTGCATAAATCTGGAGACTCTTCTTTAAAATCCAGTGGATTTATACTACTATAAAGGTGGTTACGAGTGGGATCAGAACCACTTTCCTGTAATCCGGCTCCCGCAAAATGACTTATTAGGGTTTTGCCCTAGTGTTTCCATATGCCTCCATCTTTAAGGTAGGAACAATGTTCACACAGCTTAGCGAGTGTGCTGCGAGACATTGTTTGATGGGAGGGAGTAGGG
>NW_009258554.1:1546076-1568893 GCF_000687185.1 Egretta garzetta
AACAAAGAGCTACAGTGTTGTTCCAGAGGCGAGGAAATGCTTTACAGCGAAAGACTTAATCTGCTTATTTTACCAAAAAGAAGAGCGAGAGATGTTTTGATTAGAGTATAAAGTACCTTCACAGGGAGAGATGCTGGTTACTGAACATTTGGTTTTTTAATCTAGGGAAGAGAAGCCTAAAAAAAACCTGTGACAGGAAACCAAACAGATTCAAATAAGATATTCGGCATAAATGCTAACAGTGAGCATGAATAGTTACTGTAGTAAGTTACCAAGGGAAAAGGGTGTTTTTCATTTCTTGAATGTTCTTAAAATCAAAGGTAGATGCCTTTCTGGAAGATTCACCTTAGCTGCCTGTAAACACTCACTGTTGGACTTTATCTCTGTTTTCTGTTTCATAAGCTAAACAGATTGAGCTCTTTAAGCCTTTCACAGCAAGGCATTTTCTGCCACCCTCAAATAATGTTTGTCGTTCTTTCCCGCACGCTTTCCAAGTAGCGTGCGATACGCAGAAGGTCAGACTGGATGATCTAAAGTCCCTTCTGGTCTTTATACTCTCTGAATCCCTGCCTCTGTGAATTCATTAATGTTTCCAAGCTCCCGGAGAGCTGCCAAAGGCAAGCACTATAGAAATGCAAAGCATTGTTGTTACTCTGGATATTTCCCTTGAGCTTTGTGCAGAGCTGGTTGAATATCCAGTGTATCGTCTGTGCATATTTCCTCAAATGAAATACCTGCGTTAGTCACTTGTTCGGTGCCCTTTACGAGTTGATTTTCTGCAGCTGTTCTAACAAACAAGTTTATTCCCAAGTTAGGACACAGAAAAAGCAAAGGTGAAGGGCCAAATCTCAACTTGGAGCCCCGAGCAAAGAGTGGCATGTTGTTGTCCTGGCCTAGGAGCTCCACACAAAGCAAAGTTATTCTTAGCATCACGCTTTGCTTTCTTCTTGGCTCCGCATGCCCTGCACATGGCCTCTGCCTGGCTGCAGCACAGTGCCACTGTGGAAGGGAGAGGTCTAGCCCCTGTTGGTTGCTTCTACCCCACCCTCTAAAGGGAGAAAAGCTGTGAGGATGCTGCCTTGTCCCCAGATTTCCAGGGCTGCTACTGATACAGAGAGCTCCCCAAAATGACACAGGAAACCTTTATTTACTTACACTCTCGTCTGTAACTGTGCTCATCAGGGAATGCTTATTCTTTTGTCTGTGTTGCACAGTATTCTCAGAGGGAAGGCTTTTTGGTCCTCAGAAATCCCATGCTAGGACTTGTACTTATCTAATCAGAGGATAGAAGCTGACCCTCTGACCTGTGCTTCCAATCAGTGCTAGCAAACGTGGTTCCAGCCGGCACAGCAAGCTGCTGATGAACAAGATGCTGAGGAGGAATTCTATTTTATATATTTTACATGTATTACATGTACATATACATAATTACATGTTTATTTATGGTGTTAGATGTGCGCACGAGTAGATATGTATGCAGGGCAAATACATTTGCCAAATGAAAGATAATCGAGTTGCAGAAAATCACAGCCTGCTCCCAGATAATTCATGAACTGAAAAAGCCTGGAGTCATCAGATGAGTGTGTTGGCTTTGCTTTTTTTCTGCTCTGTATTTCTGGTATTATATGAACTGCTTAGTAGTATCTGTGTGCGCTCCTCTACCTACATGGCAAAATTAGATTAAACTATGTGTCATAGACACCATACCATTAAACAATAATGGTGGTTCTCTCGCGGCACATACCTTTTCCGCAGAGCAGATGCCTCAGCTGTTACCAGATTATGAGTATCTGGGTTCTGCTCCCAGTTTTTCGCTGCAGATCAAACTGGAGTATAACAGGGTGGCCGAGTGTAACAGTGTGAATGCAGTGGCACAAGGGTTTGCTTGTGGCAGGGTTTAACATCTTTTGTGGTTCCACACGCATCGGGGTGAGCTTTTTCTCACAGGAAGAGTGCTTGATGAATTGTGTATACATAGAACTGGAAGCTGAGAAGTGGGGAATTTAAACTTCTTAGCTGTGTGTGATAGACCTAGCCAGTGAACAGCTGGTGGAGAGACTCTTTTAGCTCCAGGGGTGACAGCTTGTGTACTTGGGGGTGCAATAGGATTAGATAGCAATTGCCATTCATTTCAAAATAACCTTGCTCAGGAGAGTCAGGAATCCGGACATGTAGGAACCCATAGCTCGCTGTTTGTTACTGTAAGTTTTATTGAACATTATGCTCTAATTAAAAAAATAATAAAAGAAAAAAGCTTTTGGAATCAATTTGACCTGAATATAACTCCATTGGCTTCTGCGTTCTTACGCTAGGGATTAATTTGGCCCTTTCTACTTTTATGTAATGAGCTGATTGCCACAGTATCTTATCCTTGTTACACAATCGCCCTTGTCTGGCTGTGTCCCCAGAGCAGTGTGTGTGTGTGTGTCTGTGTGTTTCTAGAGCTAGGGTCTCACCTTGACTGACTGCGTATTTAGTCCCACGGCCTCACCCTGACTACAGGCACATGCTTGCCTAGGGCTTACTGATATAGTATATGTCCATGTATATATGTGCATGTTCATTCTGAGTTCAAACGCTATGTACAGACAAGCACATGTATATTGGAGGGGTTTTTCAGGGAATTCAGGGGCTTTTTCGTTTGGCTGGCTGTATCCCTGCAGTGTTTGTTTTTGCAGGGTGTAGGGGAGAGAGGGAAGGTTACTATTAGAGATCTCATTTAAACAAGAAGGAGCATAGGAAAATACATTCTTTATTATTCTTCTGTAACAACAAGCCAGAAATATAATATACCTTTAAAAATTTTCTGTCTCATGCCAAAGAAACCTCCATTCAATCATTTTAGAAAATCTTGTTGCTCTCCCTCAAACAATAACAAAAAGAAAAAGAAATTACAAGTGCCATCTGTTCCCTGCAAGAAATGCGCTTGCCTGTACCACAGGTGGGCATGTGGGGAAGGGGAGCAGGGGGGGCGTAAGGGGTGTTTCTGGTGGCTCTGCCAGCCCCTACATTGCCCTGACACGTGTTGGACCTGCCTGCCCCAGATGACCGTTTCCTGAGGGCAGGCACCCGCATGGGGCACTGGTACACCTGCCTGCAGCAAAGGGTGGGTTCAGGGGGATTCCCCACATGCCTAGCCATGCCTGCAGGGAGAATGGGAGCCCCTGTCCCCCCACACCAGAGGAACCCATTGCCTGGGCACACAAGGAACACTGGGTCTCGTTCCGTATCTGGCATCCCACAGGAGAGCTTCCTTTCTGACCATGCTGGGTACCATGTTCCCTAGAGTGCCTGTGGACAGTGCAGCAGCTCAGTCACCCGAGGGCAGCCTGTTTTCCAGGTCTGCTAGGGAGCAGAGGAGGAACCTGTTTGCAAACAGTGGTATAAAGAGGGCATTTCCCAGTGAACCCTGTTGCTCTGCTCTGCATGAAAGAGGACGAGTCCTTGTCCTTCCAAGCACGGTATTTGCTTTCCAGTGGGACTCCCCATAGCAGCCAGCCTTCATGTTTCTCAGCAACTCTCTTTTCTCCCCTTTCCTGTCTTCTCCTTTCCTTGGTGGGTTTCTAAACATAGCAGTCCCTTGTCTAGGGTTGAGATGAATCCAGACTTTCTGCCTTATAAATGAAAACAAAAAAGGAAAGGATGGGCAAGGTCATCATCAACCCCACAATACAAGATGTAGAAAATATTATTAGCAACAAAGAAAAATTGGTCAGGGCAGGAGGAGATCACAGGGAAGGTGCAGGGAAAGGAGGATTTCACCCCCCCCAACCCCTGCATTGTCCCCTGCCTCCCTCCCATTCATTTTACCTCTAGTCTATCGCCTTAAAAACAATCTCTCTCACACTCTTGCTCACTCACACACACACGCTCACACACACACGCACACACACATATATAGATCCCATTTGTTTTGTGCAATATTTCACCATTATTTGATGCAAGTAAAATATAGATCTATAAATATACCACTCTGACTCAAGTCCCATTTCAAGTATGATTGCGGAGTCCAGTATGGTAAAGGGAGAAGTTCTCCTGAGAGGGAGGTTGGGGAGAGGTTTGGATCCAGCAGGCAGAGTCTAGTCCTGGCTTGCTGGCAAGGTGGAGCAGAAGTAACACGCATACGGAGTCTGCAGTGCACCAGTTCTGCCCTTCAGAGCGGGCTACGGTTGCAGCAGATGGGTTAGTTGGAGTTGCTATACAGTGCATGGGGGAAGAGTCCTTCCTCCTCACATCTTGCCAGCCCCCCTCCTCCTCCTCTTCCCCACAAGCAGTGTGCTGGGAGTGGGAGTATGGTGTGTGTGCACACTTTTGGTTGGACTACTTCTCCCAGTCCTTCTTCCAGGGCAGCCTGGTCTTCTGCTTCCTGAAGAACATCCTCCTCTGTCCCATGCATCCCTGTGTCAAGGGGAAGTCATGCCAAAACAGCTCCGAGCATCCTGTCTCTTTGCCTCTGGTGGCCCTGGGTAGGCCAGGAGGGATTTTGCCACTCCAAGCTTTGATTAAGGACTTGGCATTGTGTGCCCATGGGTCAGTACAACCACCTGTCTGGGACCAGAAGGGGGTGAGGAGCCAGCGTGCATTGCTTCCACAGGGATTCAGCAGCAGCAAGCAGGAGGGCTGTGAGACATCCAAAGGCATTGGGATCCAGCTGGAGCAGGAAGAGGTGACGTGCCCTGGCAGGGTCTACCTGCAGTGCATGCTGGGCTCTGAACACAGGTTGCAAGTGAAACACCCTGCAAAGCTGGGCTGGCTGCCAGCTTGTTTCCTGATGGCAGGGATCACACCATCCACAGGCACTGCGGATGCACGACCTTCGGTGTCATCTTCCTCGCCCAGGAATACCCACTGTGACGGGTTAGAGCAGGTTACCATGGCAATGTGCGCTCTCCCCTGGAGACAGCATTTTATCCCACTTCCAGTGGTACAAAATGAGTCCGTATGTTGAGTTCCTTTCATTTTTTTCCCCTCTCACTTTATTTCCACCCCCTCCCCCCGTCAGGTCAGAAAGAGCTAAGACTAATAGGAGGCACTGCAGTCTGAGGGCTTTAAAATCTGATTGGGGGAAGTCACCCTACATGACAGTGGCAGTGTGCGCAGTCGTGTGTCTGGGCACACTCACGTGCAGCAGTGGATGGCAGTGAGCACAGCAGTGATGGTGAGGGGAGCGTATCTGGGCTGTACTGTGTACAGTGTTGGCTGTTGGCCCCTTTCTGGGCTCCCCCACCTGCCCCATGCTGTGGTTCAGGTTTCAGCCTTTACCTCAACACCTTCCAGAATTGTGCCTCCCCCCCTGCCCCACAATTTTCAGTCACCCCAGCTGCATAACCACCTCCATACATCATGCTTGCCCCCCTCTGCCAGCCACACTAGCTCTTGGGTTGTGTGTTGTCTTCTCCCGCCACCTTCCCCTAGGCTCACACTACTCCTCAGCATGGCTTACGCTACCAAGGCTGGTAAGCCACCTCCTCCTCTAGTCTTTCCTGATGACCCACTTCTGCTGTGCCAATCAAACATTTCCAAATAGAGGCTTCATATCCTTACCCTCTCAATTTATCATAGAAAACATAAAATAGGTAACAAGAACACACCTTATTTTTTTTTTCATGCTGTGTACTCGTTTCCACAGACTCATGCTGTACCCTTAAAAACTTTGCCTTTCTCCATCTTCTCCTGCCCATTTCAACTGGCTCTGCACTATGGCTGAGATGTTTTTGAAGGCTCCTCAGGGGCAAGGTGCATGTATTTTGTCTGAAGCAGAAGGTGCTATGCACTGTTATGATGAGAGTAAGGCTGAAGGTATTCATGGCTGCATGCAGAGGGCAGATGTGGCTCTGCATGCACAGGTGGGGTGCCTGGATGTTTGGGGGCTCTGTGTGTGTTGGGATCAGAGTAAGTCAGGAAGTGTGTGTGTGTACAGGAGGACGGCTCCCTATCTGTGCAGCTCTAACGAATGACGTGTGTGTCAGCTCGCAGATTCAGACTTGGCCAGGAGCAAAAAGAGGGATGCTGTGCTCCCTGTCAGCATATTAGAGTGATACAGGTATCTTTCCACCTTTAAAAGTGAGAGGGGCAATCTCCCCCCTGGCTGCTGTCATCCCCTAGGGACCTTCCCTCCTTTCTGATGTGCTCTTGGCAGCACTGACTTGTGGGGTGCGCAGCAACTTACTGTCACGCAACAGCAGTGACCCTAACAGTGAGGCATGGACACTTCTGGTGTCCTGCTCCTCACACAAGCTTTCACAGAGTTGCTCTCTCTGTTTGCAGAGAGCTCTTGACAGGATACAGGATGACTCAGGACTGAAGCTGAGAGGATAACACAGGTTCCCAGAAGATGCCAGCTGCCTCCACAGCAGGCATGCGAGGGAAGCCCTGTGCAAGGGCATGAGGCACAGCAAGCACTCGAGGTCTGACTCTACTTTATTTGTCTGGGAGGGCCCAAGGGCGAAAGGACACAAAATGGGCCTGGGGCAGAGGAACAGAAATTGAGCCAAGTGCCCTGACCCCCCAGAAGCATGTTGCATTACTTGGGTGAGTGGAGCAATAGCACAGTCTGTCTGTCTGTCTGTCTGGGAAGATGTATTTTGGGAGGACCCCATGCTTGACTGCTCTCAGGTACCTTTGTTCATTGCTGTCTCTTCCTTCCTAGAAGAGTTTCATGCCACAGAAGAGATTTGTTTTTGCTCTTCGTGTTCGCCTTCTGTGTCACCCATGAGCGGCTGCCTCTTCTTCAGCTCCCGGTGGTACTTGGCCATAAGGGAGGCATAGATGCAACCATAAGCAGCTGCCACCACCATCATGATGCAAACAATGCCGCAAACCACCCCTGCAATGATCACAGTGCCAATAGCCCGGCGCACGCTCACAGGCCTATATCGCTGTTTTTGAGGGCATCCCACACTGGGCTCCACTTCTGTTTCTTGGCCCGATTTAGATTTGGAAGGAGTTGGGCTTCCTTTGGTGCAGGGTGGGCCAGTATTGTCCAGCACGGTAGAGCTGTTCTCATCATCCAGCTGGGAGCAGTAGTTAAACATCTCCATGGGCACCATTCGCATATCCTTCCCTTTCAGCTCCTTGGGCAGGGTACATGCCAGCTGGTCGATTTTCCCACCTGTCCCAATAGAGATAATAGGAGTGAACCATGGCTTCATCCCAATACAGTGACAGCAGAGCTAGATCCTCAGGTGGGGGTAAGTTCCTATGACTCTGTTCACACCTACTAAGGATTTGCCTTACAGAAGTCAGGCATAGCAGCATTATGGTTATCAAGTGGGGAACTGCTTTACTATAGCAGTGGGGCTATAAAATGCAGTCCTTCATGCGTGAATGCATTGCTGAGTAGAGAGAGTATTCAGAGAGTTTCTCCTATCCCCAAAAGGCAGCCATGATCTAGTGCAGGATGTTTCTAGTGTTGAAGGGTGACACTGAAGTCAGGAGGTGCTGCAGACCCCATCGCCTGCCAGATCCACAGTGCATGTCAAAGGTGGAGGGAGGGAGTGCACCTCCATGCACTGGGCAGAAGCACACTTGATACCCTTTAAAATTATTGTTTTGTCTAACTTGGAGACATTTTGCATGCCTTAGCCCTCCACAGCTGGAACAGCTTCAACCATGGCAGCTGGCTGGGATCCTTCTGCCTAGGTTGGATTTGACAGTAGAGCTCATGGTGCGAGATATCTACATAGACATCTCTCAGGCCGAGGTATGAGAACCCTCTGAAACCGTCTATTAAGTCAGCCTCATACTGTTTAATCAGTTATGTAAGTGCCAGTAGAACCATTTTAGAAAAGGAGAAATTAAAGCAAAAAGATAGGACCAGGCTGTATCTTCTCAAAATAACAACAGACACACAGTCCCATCTTCTAACAACTAATCCATCCCCCCTCTGTGAAAATAGTGACAGATGTTGAAACAAATGCTTGAGCGAGTTTGGGCAATTTCTTTGGAAGGGGAAAAAAAAGCAAAATTATCTCCGTGTGCTTTCCGTCGGCTCTGTGATACGAGAGTCAAGAAAGAAAACAAACCAAAAAAAAAAAAGAGGAAAGTGGCACTCGTGCTTGTTTGATTCTGCTCACACAAATGCATATTCCAGACTGCAGTGTAGCCATAGGCATAGATAATCTCTTTGCAGCATGGCTGTGATCAGCAGGGATGTGACAGCTGACTGTTGCTATCCGCATGATTTGAGACCCTTTCCTACTCATTGGCTCCAGCAACAGAAGGTCAGGCCTTCAGTCATCATTCCTGCAAAATGTGCCATCTTTCTTTGAGTCGCAGCTTGTGAAAGCGTGTCATCCCATCAGCATTCGTGCTAAGCGATACCTACCTTTCCAGCCTTCCATATTTTGAGGAAAAGCTGGAAATACAAACTGGTCAAAAACTGCTTGTTTTGAAATGACGATTTTATAGCCAGTCTGACTCGGGGCCTGGCTTGTTAATTTGAGGTTTGGTTTGGGTTTGCCAATATTAGTTGCAGTATTTTCCTGAGTGGCACTGTTTCCTATGGTTCTTTTGTTGAAAACAAACCTGATGCTTTACAGTCAAATCTGGCTTTTACTTCTCCTGGCTTAAGGAAGAGAACAGGATGGTTATTTTCAAGCATGAAAAGCATTTCTTCTCTTTAGGCAGAAAGGGTGAGGGGAACTCATAATCCTAAAATTTTGATGTTATTTGAGGAAATTTCTTTCCTCTCAAAAAAAAAAAAAATCTTTCAGATTAGAAACAAAATAAGGAAATAAGAGATGTGGGGTTGCAGAGGACTTCTCAGCCTGGCAGTGTTGCTGTATGAAGGTGCAGTGGCACTAAACTGTCTCTTAGCATTGTAGCATGGTCCTCATGCTCCTTGGCTAAGATCTGGCATTTGGGTCAGCCTGACCTGCCAGATGTATCTGCCCGTGTTTCTTCCCTGCCCGCCTTTGTCTGCCTTCCTGTGGAAAACCAGTGCTTCCACACTTAGCTCCCACTGCGCGAGCACCTACCTCGGTAGGAGAACCACTCCATCCAGTGCTTGAAGTCTCGGAGGTTGCAGTCACATTCCCAGGGGTTATCCCCAACTTGGAGTTGCTGCAGGCTGGTCAGCGGTTCGAAGGTCACCCTGTCCAGGCTCTGCAGGCGATTGGACCTGAGAGAGAGGGAGCGGAGAGCAGGCAGGTCGTCAAAGATGCCCGAGGGTATCTGGGCCAGGCCATTGATGGAGAGATCCAGCTGGCGCAGCAGGGCCGTGTGTTGTAGCAGGTCCTTGTCCAAGGCCCGAATGCTGTTGTTCCTCAGCTGAAGCTCTGTGAGGTTCCCCAGGTCGCTGAAGATGTTCTGAGGGAGCTGGTCCAAGAAGTTGTTGGATAGATCCAGCCTCTGTAGGGCAGAGAGGTTGGAAAACACTGCTCCCGGCAGGATGCTGAGTTTGTTGTTGAGAAAGAGGAAGGTCCTGGTGTTTGTGGGGATGTCTGAGGGGATGGAAGAGAGGCCCAAGCCGCTACAGTCCACTTCCAGGTTGCCACTGTTACACTTGCAGGAGGAAGGGCAAGCAAAGAAGGACTCGGCAGCACATAGCGAAAGCCAACAGCCAAGCACTGGTAGGTGAAAAGCAGGGGAGAGAGAGTGCATGTATTAGAGCAATGCATTCCCATCCTCACCCATCAGCACCTTGAGCACAGCTACGGCTACAATATGACCCTCACAGCAGGACTCTTCGCCGCAGTGCCCTGCAGTGTAATGAGCTTCCTCATAGATACATCCCTTTACTGCTGGCCTGCTCCCTGGCAGTATGACTTTCCTCTTAGCCCTTTTTTTTTTTTTTTTTTATGAGCAAGCAAGTAAATATCCTTCCAGTTTCACGAGGAAGTATGAACAGTGCATCCCAGAGGACTTTGCTGCCAGATACTAGAGCACTAGAACCTGTCGGAGGAGAATGGAGCAGAAAGCGGTGGGAGGTGTCACCTCTGATAAAGGACAGCTCTTTCTAAACAGTCAGGGTTGAGCGGGAAGGGACTGGTATGTGTTTAAGAAGCTCTATTTTTTCAGAAATAGGCATGTTAATGAAAAGTTTTTAAGAAAAATGGAAACAAAACAACCTACATCTCAGGGGTTGGACTAGATGACCTCTAAAGGTCTCTTCCAACCCAAAACATTCTGTGATTCTATGATACATTCAGTTGCGCTCCTACAGTTTGAATCCTAACCTTTGTGATAGATCAGACTCAGGTCTAAGTTAGCCTCAGAATCAGGGTATAGTTTGCTATCCGTATCCACAGTGTGTTGTGTAGGTCTTGTGGCAAGAGACTTTTTTATGAATTAGATTACAGTACAAAAGGATGACCAAGAAAGCGATTAAAAAAGCAGCAAGGAAACCCTAAACCACTGGATACCTGGTACTTGCCATTGTTCCCAAAATAGTTTCTGAATCCCACAGCAATAGCCCCGCAAGGATCTCCTCTGACCAAAATTGCCCATAGCAATGAAGATGAGGAAAAAAATTGCAGGTTGGTAGTTGAAGAAAGGGGTGTTAGGAAAAGGGTTAATCCGCAAACGAGCATTTTAAGAGCTGTCGTGGATCAGCATTCCAGACATGGGTCCAGATCCTTGCGAGTGGTATCAGGGCAGTAGTTTCCAGCCCTTCCTGGGAGCCAGTGGCTTTTAAAACTCTCCTTTCTGTGACAAAGAAGCACCAGCAACAGGAAAGCAAGCTTCGTGCCTCCTGTCATTAAAGGAGTGGGAGTAATGTTTAAGCAGACTATGTAAAACATTTGCATCCTTCAGCTTAATTCCTTTTGTGGAACTGAGAGTAATTTCTTCAATGTGGGAAGCAAATTCAGCTCCCTTGCTGTTTTGTAAGGTGACAAGTTTGAACATTTGACTAAAACTGAGGCAGGTTTGTCTCTACGTCGTGCCCTGTCCTCTCCACTTCTCACTTGTCTTCAGAGAAAGCAGTCACTTGGAGTTGGTAGAGTCTTTTTATGGGTGAGTGATAGCTAAAGTGGATGCCTTTATTGTGTTGCCATTCTTTCCTGGACTGGAAACCAGATTCTTCTGTCCTGTGTGTTGGGGTTTTTTTCCAAAGAACCAACAAGCAGGTGTTTTGTTTCTTAACCCCAAGGGAACTGTGAAAGAACTGTCACAGGAGAGGGAGCCGGTCAAGACCCATGCTATGGAGAAGCTCTGCCTGGAACAGCTCTGCAGTCAGCCATGCTCTTCCTCTCTTCCCTCGCAGCACTCTCACTCGAGTTTGGTCTGCTCCGTAGCCCATTTTTTCATATCGACTTGGTTTCTGTCAGTGATGCTGCCTTCATACTCAAATCCTCTCATCCTGTGTCAGCTCTTTTTGTGTTCCCAGCAATCCATGTGAGAATTGGCAGAGTTTTGGACTGGTAGCCTAAGGAGACTCCACAGCTTGGATCCTAAGGTATATGACTTTATTAAGGACCAAGGGATAAGTGTTCAGAGAGAGTGTCTCTGCTCTTTTTTTATTTCATCCATCTTTCACAGTTCCTTCAAGAATTTTTTTCTGTCATACAGTTGAGATCTCAGGTGCACATTAGCCCAGGCCGTGGCAGTCTGTGTGCTCTTTTAATGATAATTATGGATCCTTATGATGAAATACAAGAGAGATCTTTACCCTGAGTACGTCTGTGCTTTCTTGTCATGCAAAGGTTGGGGTCAACAGCAGAGATTGCCATGAAAGCAGTTCACAGCCTATGGACTGGTGCAGTGCAGGTACTGTCTGCCTGGCTGATATTTAATTCCGTTCAGAATACATTGCGCTCTTTTTGTAGGGAGAGAATTAAAAGAATGGGAGCTAGGGTGGGGAAGGGAGAGAGCCATGAGTGACTCAAGTGACCCCATCTTTTCCTGGATGCTTAACAAAAGTACAGTATTAATAATAGATTGACAGCTGTGATGATGAGATAACACTTAGCTGCTTTGTACACCAAGAAAGGCAAGAGCAGACTGTGTGTAATGCTATACAGGTGGCATTCTGTTCAGGGCTTATCTCTCAAAATACCTACCTGCCACCGGCCCCCGCTGGGCAGCTGTGGGGTTCCACCAGTAGGGCTGCTGGCAGTGGCTGGTAGGAGCAAAGTCTCAGGCAGCTGGTTGTGGTTGTGTTCAGGAACTGGACTTATGCCAAGTTTCTGCAGCCGTGTAGGATGTGCCAAAAATGTCTTGTTGTTACCCATATATTGCTTTATGCTCTTGGAAATATTTTACTAAAATCATAGAGAGGAGAAGGTCTGATTTCATTTTCAGTCCCTGCAACGGATGCAAGTGAGCTGAGACCAAGGAATTCATTGCACTGGTTAGGATGCAGCGTTACGGGGAATAGAGGCAGGGAAGCAATAGAAAGAACTCGAAGCTGTCTTCCAGCCCTACAGAAGGATGAGTAGTGTGTGGTTTTGTGTTAGGGGAAGATGAAGTTACTTTGTGGGGTGTTTGGTGACTCTAGTAGGTGGCAGAAAGCTGATCCAGGAATATCAGATTAAGTCAAGACTCAGTAGCATTCATTGTAAATAATGTATAGAGCAGACTAGTCTGTGAGGATGGATTACAAAGATGCTCATTGTCTGGAGAAGGAAATCATTCCCCCAGCTTCTTATAGTGGTACCCCCACATTTGATCAGGAGGATGGGAGCAAGGGAAACCACAGACCCACTCGGCTGCCTGGGCATGCAGTAGTTATGGACACTCTCCAAGAGTTCCCTTTCCTCTGCTGGCGGTGCCCAGATGCTTCTCTGAAGTGCAGGTACATTCCCTGATGCCCCACATCACCCTAGCAGTCTCTGCTCTGCACTCAGGGATACAGGGATACTCAGGCTCCCCAGTCCACTGAGAAGATGTGCAAGCTGAACTTTTACAATTTAATTTAGAAGAGATCTTCTTTATTTACTCCTTGATTTTCACTACATGTGGCAGTGCCCAGTAGGACAATTCTGCATTCGCATCCTGCATTCCCTTCTAAAATCTGTCATGACTTCTGCCGTGAAGAGCTGGGAACCTTGCTCAGCAGCCTACCTATAAACCCCTACTGCAGAGAGGAGCCTGCATCTTACAGGATGCCAATCTGAGACATGTTCGGAGTGGATCTTTGTGCGGTGGTATCTGTTTCTCACCTGCTGGGCCCACTGGAATTCAGAAGCAATCATCACTCACTGTCCCACTTTAAGCCCATCTTCAGCTTTAGAGTCTCGCTCTCCCTCCCAGCTAGCCTGGCCTCTAAAGGAATCAGGAATTAGTTCAAACATCTCCATTCTTAGCTGTCCCTCTCCCCTATTCTTAACCCTGATGTGACCTATTTTCTTTCCACTCCCTTGACAAACAGGATCATCGTACTTAGTACCTGAGTAGGCATTACTTACGACAAGCTTCTTGCCACCTCATGAGGAACCTGCTCCTCCACTGGTGGCCAGCAGTTGTAGGCAGCATCATTGTCTTCTCCAGCGTGTCTTCACATCCACCAGCCAGCCTGGCACGTGGCCCCAAAAGGAGGAGGAATGACCTTGTAGCCTGCCTGCCAGGTCCTGGAGGGGGAGAGCAGAGCAGAGTGGGTGGGATTCGGTTCCCTGGGTGCAGGAAGTGGGGCTGGGCTCGGTGTTGCCCTTTCCCCTCCCAGCTAGTGTTTTGCCTTTGAGGCATCAGCTCCATTTTTGAGGAGAGACAGGGAATGTTTCAGAAGGCGCAGCATGACGAAGGTGCAGTGTTAATTCAGTTTGAACCTCACTGTGCAGAAATAAGGCCTGGTTCACTTAAGAGACGAGCCCGTGCTTGAATAGCCTGCTATGGTAGCTACTTTAGCCTCATGCTCAAGGTTAACCCCACGAATTGCTGAGGTGACCCTGCTGGGGCAGCAGATTCCAGCTCATTCCCTCTGGCCGCCGCACAGGCTGGTACCACCTGTGCGTCCTCTCCCTGATGCACAGCTCAAGCTCACTGAGGTTTCGGCACCAGCGGCTGCCAAGCCCCTTCTCCCCCCCTCCCCATATTCCCCACCAGCGCTTCCTTTCTGGTTTAAGGTAAAATGGATGTGGTGCCTAGAGCGGGGCTGAGCAGAGCACAGCTTCAGCTTGGGGATTTCACACTGCAGCAACTGCAGGAGCTGAAGAGCGAGCAAGCCTCGGAGGAGAAGGGAGGACCTGGGGCGGGGGAGACTGAGTGGGAGTGTTGAAAAGAGAGGAATTACATCTTAATTAGAAGAAGGAAAAATGCTCAGTCTAATTAGAAACCCAAAGACCATAAACTCTCCCCTGACAATAAGTGACTGACAACAGGTTCCTCCTTCCTTCCCGCTTCCCTTTTGGATACAGGCAAGCAGGAAAAGAGGAAACACCGCGGACCCTCCTGGTCCCCCTGCTTGCTCTCTGACGTGCTGCCCACAGTCACAGCAGCAGTTAGATGGACACATTTCAACCAGGGTACAGAAATAAACCATCCTCCCTCCTCTCTGAGGGGCTCTGACAGCATCCACAGCGCTTATTTTAGCTGGGCGCTTCACTCCCACCGGGATGCTCTCCCCACACACGTGCCAGCTGCTCCCCCTCCCCCAGGCTCCCATGACTGATTGATTTTATACAGGAGTGTAAACCACCAGGAAATATTTAAATTAGCATCTCGGTGGGAAAGATAAGCAGGTTCAATGCCTGGACTAGTACATTTTTGCAAGGCTATTTAGATCATTTACCCAAATGCCAATGCACCAAATGGAGGAATAACTCTCACGGCACCAAAACCAATCCAACCTTCACCCGCTGCAGCCCTCCCCCCTCCCCAAACCAAGCTGGAGCCCCTTCCCTGCAGTCCCTGCTGAAGGAGAAGCTGCAACAAATAGCTGTCCCCATTCAGTGCTTGCGCTCGCCCTGGCTGAGAAGGAGACTTTCAGCCTCCCCCATACCAATGTCTCCATCCTAAATGCCACCCGTGAAGCCTCCTGTCCCCAGCTGTCGGTATCGACAAGGAGGATGAAAAGCCACAAGCACTTACCTGGAGGGGCTCTGACTGCAGCCACTTCCACCCGACTCCCCGGGCACTGCCCAGTTACGGTCTCTTCCTTCCCTCTCCCTCCTTGACTTTCACTCCCCGGCAGCAGGCTATCCGTGTGCTCTATTTAACTCCCTACAGCACAGGAATAAACGGCAGAGTTAAGCTGACAGCCACAGAGCCTTATCTGCCTGCTGGATAGTGGGAGTCAATCAGCTCCAAATCCCGTTGCCGAACGATCGCGTCCTTGCTCTCAGCATCAGGGGCTGCCTGCCACGCTCTGTCTTCCCCTCTTTCCCCACCTTCACTCCATCTAACTTTGTCAGGGTTATAGATAGCTCTGTTCCTTGCGCTCTTGCCTTTTGGCTCTGTTTTGTAACACCCCATCTGTATCAGCTGGCTCAGCTCCAATCAGGGGGGCTAAGCTTTAAAAAAAAAAAAACAACAAACCAAAAACCACCAGCTTCCTTGGGTGCTTGGTGACACGTCTCCCCTCTGTGGTCTCCCCTCAGCCCAAACCCCTGCTCAGGCCGTGGGCTGGTGTCTTCCCCCACCCCGCTCTGTGCAATTCAGCCACACCATCCCCAGGCGACAGTGGGGGGCTGGAGCAGCACCAGCATACCCAGGAGCAAGGATGGTGGCAGGGTCAGGGTTTCTGCCCCTAGCTCCTTCTGCTCTGGCAGGGCAAGTCCAGCTCTTGCACTGGTTTCTGGTACCTCACAGGCGCCTCTTCCTCTCAGGCAGCGCCAAGGCTCAAGCACAGAGTGCAGGGTGGGACGAGCAGCCGTGTATAAATAAGCCCTTTCCCTATGTTTAGAATTTATTACAGTGCATAGTGATTAACACCTGTTCAGGCTTTAATGCTGTCTCCTGCACTGCAACACGCACAAAGATGGAGGTGCCTTGATAAACCCAAGGCTATTAAAAGCGTGTCACATAAACACAGCACTCCCCGCCCCATGGATAGCAGCCACCCTTTGTGGACTCTTACACATGTTTCCAAGACTGAAAAGCAGCTATCTTCCTGTACATATGCAGATAATGGTTGCCAATCTGGCTTACCTTTACAAATGTGTGCACAGAGCTGGGCTTGCACACGTACTTCTGTGACCCATATTTATCAGCATTCATGTCTTGCACAAAACTGCCTGCTTCTCCAAGCATAACATATGCTCAGGTGGCAGAGCTGTATATGTGGAATAGGTAGAGGTTCCTGACTGCTGAAGTGAAAGGGACAATGAGCTTCTGCATTTATACCTTGAAGTAGTAAGTTTATCGACAAATTTTAATTCTAAGGATCCAGAAAAACACAGTTTTCTCCCATGCGTCTACTGCCCATAAGCACATTAGTGATTAATATTCTGCATCCAGAAGAGAGCAAGGAGGCAGGGAGGATTTTTTGAGAGTTTCTTTCATAAAGGTTTTCTCAGATTTGTCTTGAATTCTGACTTAATTAGCTGGTTTACTGTGGCCCAAGAGATGCCTTCTGCTCTGCAGAGCACCAGCCCAGCTGTGCTCACTGCCAACGCAGCGCTGGGAACCCCACACTCCGGGGGCAACTGGCACCTGCCCACACCTCAAGGCTCTCCAGAGCACAGCCAAATCCGGCTGCTTTCAGCCTGACAGCCAGGGACTTTTCCATCAGCAAGGACTCTGCCAGACCTAAGAGTGCCCATACACATACGCCCAGCCCAAGAGGAGAGGCACTGTGCCATCCGTTCTGAACTAGCGTGGCATTTGCCTGGGTTTCGGGGCTCGAGGCTGATCAGCATTGCTGGGGCTCTGAATGCTCCGAAATCACCCAAGGGCTCCACAATCCAGGCATTAGTCTTTCTTCCAGGCTTACTAGGTGGTTCCTTCTCCCTGGAGCAACATGTCAACCGAATGCCCTGTGATTCATGGGACACAGTGTCCAGAACTTTATTCCACGTGCTTGGAGTTGAGTCTCTTTTCCAGATTCTAGAGAAATGAACAGAGTAGCCTGTGGGGCTGGTGATGGCCTTTTCTTCTTGCCATTTGATATAGGACAGTGAGACAACTTTTTTAGTTCCATCTCAAAGCAACAGAATGAAATCATCCATTTCTGGCCCATGGGCTCCAGTGGCCAAAAATACACTGAGCTGAAGTGCCACTCGGACGTTTGGCCTGCTGTCAGACTCTAGAGGACTCTCTAATGAGGATTCCCCTAATTAGCTTGAACAGGGAACTTTACTGCTGGGGGGAATGCTGGGGAGATCGTAATAACTCTGCAGCACTTGCCAGGGCATAAAAGTTACAGCAGGCGCTATCACTGTCTTGTGCTTCCCTTCTCCCTGCCCAGACACCAGTAATGTTTGCAGTATCACTCTAAAGCCTTAGCTTTCCTAAGTCAGGTTCCAAGGAGCATACCGTGAGGGTGAGGAGGGTTTCAGTTTCCTGCATCCACATACTGTTTTATTAACACTTCCCAGTTCTGTGGCACCTTGGATCCAAAGCTTTCCACGTGCTCTACGAATGGCTCTTACCATGGTTGTAGGTTGTGGTGGTGTCATTTTGTATTTAATGACCCCCAGAAGTAAGGCTGAGGTCGTAGCCAGTAGTGCCTCTGGTCTAGGTAGGTGGATAAAGGTATCCCATTTTCCAGATGGGGACTCTGAGGCTAGGGAGACAGGTGACTGTGTCACTAGGATGAGTTGCAGTCAGAAACAGTGTCCATCAACTTCTGTCTCTGATTATCTCTCCTAGTCCTTTTGCACTAACCCTTGGATCATGGCTCAGGGATCAGACTCCGTTAACAGTCTGGCTTACAAGCGTTGGCAGGGCATGTGGGTGACCTATATTAAAAAAGGGTAGGTGACAGAGGCTGCAACAGATGCCACTGATAAATTATCAGGAAGCAGACGTTCATCCCTCCCCCACGCTCTCCTTGACAGGTGATGGCAAAGTCCCTTTCTCCTTCCAATGCTGAATTGCTTTAGCCTTTATCAGAAAAGCAGCAGGGTGAGGGAGGGAATGGAGGACACTTCAAGGAGATTATCTTTTTTCCCTTCCCCTTTCCTTGTTGCTTTTAGGATTCCTTTTCATTACCATCACCCATAATGTAGGGGGACAGTGGTAGCCCAGAGTCCAGTGATTAAAGCATGCTGTTCTACGCTTGTTCTTTCATCAGCCCTTGGGGAAGAAGAGTTGATACACAGAGGGCAGGGAGACACGGCAGCCGTGGGGTCTGATTACAGCAACTGGAAGTTCATGAAGTAACCTGGCTGATGGGTCCTAGGGGGGAATCATGCTCCTGACAGTACCACGAGTGGGTTTAGATGGCATGGAGGTGATGCCCATTCTTGGTCCCCCAACGGACCTAGGTCAGTCCAGCAAATTACTGACCACAAGAGGTCACCTCGTCTCAGCGGCAGCCCCCCATTTGTTGTCTATTTGGACTGCAAAAGCACCCAGAGGTGGCAGCCAAGCTCAGCAGCACTGTAGAAACACATATAGTGTGTGTCGCTGCCCCAGTGAGCTTCTAAGCTAAATAGCTGGGGGTTTTGTTGCCAGCACTTGCTGATTTATTAACACGTGTGTTCAGGATTCATTAGTGTTGTGCTGTCACAATCAATGGAAAGCACATTTTAAATTCATACTAGAAACCCAGCTGCAGAAGAAATGGTGCCATCTTACTTACAGTGATCGATCACAGCTAAGCAAAACACCTCACACAGAAAGCAATAAACTAAGTAGAAAGCATGCAAACTCCAGTCAGTATTGTAAGGGACTCTGCCACATTCCTGACCTGATGTGAAAAAAAACCCTCACCCTATCCTCTGGGATGTGAAGAGGTTAAAAAGCTTCTGATCTCTGAAAGGGCAATCAATGTGTAGGCACCTCTGAAATGCAAACGTGGTTGGTGTTAAAAAATGTTTCCTCCCCAAGCCCCTCCAAGAAAGATCAACTTTATCCCCATTTTATGGAGAGGCAGACTATGAGCGAGGTAAAAGTGGCTGCTGAGTTTGGCTGGCTGAAATCTCAGCTGCCCAGCTCTTGCTGCCTCATCATGAGCCCACATCAGTTCCCCATTCAAGATTTTCCAAGCTGCCAAGCACAGTGCTTGCACTGGATCGCTTGGGCTTGTACATGCTCTCCTGCCCCGCGGAGATGATCAGTAGGGCTTATCGGTTACACAGAGTAAAGGAGTTTCGGCTGGGCTTTGCCAAGGTTTCCTGATGGGCCTGTGGCAAAATCAGGGGAAAAGCTAGTTTTCTTGATTCCTCATCCTGTACCTTAACCAGAACACATTGTTTGCATCCCAAGCCTCCCTGACCAATGCACAATAACGAGACTGGGAGATGTTGGAGGGGCTGGAAGTACCAAGGGCATAGGCCTTCTTGAACCCTCTGAGAAAGCACAGAGCATCCGAAGGGGAACCAGGGCGGGTAGCACGGATGGGAAAGACCCAGATTGCTGTGGAGAAGTGGAATTCCTTGGGAGGCTGTGGAAGCAGGTGGGGAGACCGGGATATCCAACACGGGAGTGACAGGAAAGTCCCAGCACAGCGAGAGTGTGGCATATGGAGGAGGCCCAGAGCAGCAGCAGGAGGAGAGCTGAGGGGGCAGTTGACAGGAAGAAATCCAGCCATGTGTGTGCCAGCATCTTCTCCAAGTATTATTGAACGCGACAGACCACGTGCACGTTTCCTCCGTGCAAAACGGAGGCAGCTGAGAAAGGAAGCGGGTGAGGGAGTGGGAGAGGGGCTCAGAGGAGGGACACGTGAGCTGGCTACCCAGTTTCCTCCTCTTTTTCTTGACACAGAGTGATGTTTTTGTTCTTCTCACACTGTTGGCAAAAATTGGTAACCGAGTGAGATGTGGCGGGGGGTTCTACATGAAGACTGAGATAACATTTTCTGATCCAGCCGGGAACAGTTGGCTGTGGGTGGTGGCTTGTCACCAGCCCTGCCAATTCTAATCCAGATCCCAGTTTTTCTCTCAGCTGTGAAGAGCCTTCTCTACAACTTTAATTTCCTGCAGGGGTTAATCCCAGTGTCAGTAGTAGCTCAGGCCCTTAATCCTTGCACTCAGTCCCTTGACAGAAGGACTGTGGCTGCTCCCAATCCAGCAGGTCTGAGGGAGGCACTCTTCTGCCTCCAGCTCCTCCTTTGCACCCCGCAAGCATCCTCCAGCTCACTGGCATTTAAAATGCCTCTCCCCCGTTCCTGTCAAGCCTACCCTGGGGGGTTGGGTGGGTAGCACACCCCAGGGAGAGGCTGCGAGCAGACAAAGCAGCTTGGTGGGAGAATCCTGGTTCTGTGGTCCTCATCCCTCTCCCTACCCCACACACAGGTGTTTTCCACACCTCTTAGTTGGATGGTGCTCCGGATCCCAAAATAACCTCTTCCTTGTTTTTATTTGGGTGGTGTTCGAGAAGAAGGGTATGTATGGGCCCACATTTGTGAAGGGTTCTCCAAGGGCTCAGAAACTGTGAGGTGACCTAGTACCCTTCTTGGGCCTCTTATTAGGGGCAAAGGATGCATCAGATCTGTAACAAGGGAAGTGCCAGCCTGTCTGAGATGAGAGATACATTTATATGCATAGAGTAGTAGATGGATGTGCATCAATTTAGCAGCAAGATAAGAAAATACAAGGGTTTTGATCAACGTAAGCTCTCAGTTTACAGTTCTGTCCCTGGAGTGCTAGGCCAGACATCTGTCGAACAGCATAGCCAGACTGCCAAATCAGGGGGCTTCCAGATCAGTACCAAGAAACCCCTGTTGTGGGAGCCAAGGCACTTCAGCCATAAGCCTTTCTCCTTGTGCTTCCTCATTCCTAGAATCAGATGAGCTTCTGCAAGCCTGGGTGATCCCGTGCACACACAGTGTCCCACACCTGCTTACTTGCCACCATTCACATCTGCGTTAGCTGAGGTTTTGCCTTTTTTTTTATAGTCTGTATTCTGAAATATGCCTGGACCCCAAGATCACTAGCCTTCCTACTGCTTGACTCTTACTTTTGTTTCTGGTGGAGATGCCAACATGATGGAGAACTGATGCCACCTAAGCTGCTGAGAGAGTCCCTCCCCCTCTTCCTTACCCAGCAGCCTGGCTTCCCTTCCCCAGCTGCTGGCCTCTCAGAATCAGACCACTGGCTGCAAGGGTAGTGGCTTGCCACTTCGGCAGTTGGAGCAGGAGGAGGGAAAGGAGGTAGAAAACACTGTGGGATAAGGGAAGAACTTCACTACCATCTCACTTCACAAGTCTGTGCCCCAGGCATGCTCACAGGGACAGGGGTTATCCATGCATGTGGAGCGGTGGGGCAGAGCGCAAGATGCCAGCAGTAAAAATCCTCTGCTGTTATCGTAAGGGGATTGGTGACCCAGCACACACACAGCTCCTGGCAAACCTCCCAAGGAAAAGCTGACTCTCATTGTTCGTACACGATGAATTTATACTGAACTCCGAAGGAGACCTTTTTCTGCCTTAGTGAGTTGCATAGATCTGTTTCACTTGGTTGCCACTGTGGCACGAGGTCGGCAGTGCTGCCTGTTAGAGAGAGCCTGGAGTCCTTCTTCCCCTTCCCCATTGCCCCCATCACCTTCCCAGAGCATCCAAGAGGGGCATGCCCACAAAGTCCACACAAACTGTATGGGGTCCGGGCTGCTGCCTGCAGCTCCAGGGGTGCCTGAGGATCTCTGGGACGCACTAACACTCTTTACAAGCTGGGAACATTGCCCATAGCTCAACAAGACGTGGTGACAGCTCTCACAACCCAGAGCTCCAGCCAGGATCCTTGGTTGCATCTGGGCTAGCGCACACATCACAGCCCCATGCTGCAGAGCTTGCTGAGGCTGGGGGAGGTCTTCAAATTTGATGTGACTTTAGTCTTCTGGAGGGTTTGCAGCCATAGAAGAGGTATGGGCATGGCAACATTCACATCCCATCAAAATCACTAAATGCAAATGATTGTGGAGAGCAGGGCCCACCTTCAGCCCCCAGACACATACGTCGCAGCAAAATGGCAACAGCAGCTCACCCTGCTCTGAGGAGCACCAGCAGCAGAGAGCCTCAGCAGGAGTGGAAAGAGAGCCCAATTGCAGAGTGCTAGGTCAAGTTGCCTCTAACAGCTCCTCTCCAGACTTTGGATGTGGTCCTACTCTTTTATTCCTCATGTGAGGGCATGGTCCATGGAGAAGGAAGCTTCCCAGCTTCCCAGCCTCCTTGGAGTGAGGAAGAGTGTGGTAGCAGGGCCCATCTTCAAAGTAATAGCCTTTGCTTGCAGCCATTCGTGAAGTTCAGACTTGTATGGCCCTTCTGTAAATTTAGGTCTCAGTCCTTCCTGTGATGGGTGTGAGGCGTTGCAGTGTATAAATAATGGAGTCTTTTGTTTTCTCATTCATAAAAAAAGTGTCATTTTATTATTTTTTTTAAATTGCCATACGATAAAATATGCCATTTGGCATACTTAAATGTGAGTTAATACCTGCACAACCTTAATTCAGCCGCTTGCATATATGCATTACAACACAGCCTTTGCTTATCCAAGCAAGAGCTATATTTTTTTCACAGGACCCCGTCTCATACTCAGTGCAAAGGACACATGATACTCAAGCTAACAATGAGGATGTTGTAATAAATAAGGCTATTTTTATATGGTCAGCATTAAATATTAAACTGCAGTTTTGGCAGGTGGCCACAGTCTGTACATTCCTAATTTTGCGGGTGCCCAACATGAGACACAAGGGGCCATTTTGGAGAACTGCTGAGCACTCACAGCTGTTTTCCAAAATGCTGGCAGCTTAGCCAGTAAACTGGTACCATCTCGAGGACTGAGTGGAACCAAGAGCCAAGAGGCCCCAAGCTCCGGTCTTGCACCTGCTGCTCCTTCCCC
>NW_009258554.1:1569067-1586622 GCF_000687185.1 Egretta garzetta
AGAAAAGAAAATAACCACTCTCTCTTGCCTCATCAGGAGCATAAATTCTCTATCATCAGCTACAAGGCAACTGTAGCAACGAACATCTTCAGGACACCACAAGACAATGAATAATGATGTATTGCCTGCAAGGCTTGGATGGCAGGCGGTAAACAAATAAAACAGGCATACACTTTGCAGTACCAAAAAAATAACAGCCCCCTGCTTTGCTTCCTGAGCGCCGTGTAGCTGGTGCCCTGAATGAGGCAGCTTATGAAAATACAGCGTGTGATCCTACCAGTCAGGACTGCAACCCGGTGCAGATGGCACGCTGCCCCAGATCCCGACATTCCCTAACTTTCAACTGCTTGTTTTTGCGATGTGAATAAAACCATATTTCACATAATCCCACCCCTCGCAGGTGAAGCAACTTTTCCTTCTGTCTCTCCAGCCTGGAACTGAACTGGTTTATAGAAAAAACAATGTCTTCTTGCTATTAGGGTGCCCTCAGCCACACAAAGCGTTTTTGTGAGCCAGCATTTTGGTAAAGCCATAGCAGGAATAAGGTATGTGTTACAAGGTATTTCTATGCAGTAGGGACAGAAACAGCCCAGGACTCCAATTCCAGCTCCTTCCCACTGAGAACTGGAGTGTGTGTGATGGTGAGCACTCTGGAGCACCACCCAGCTGGCAGGAGCGTCCCTGTACGGTCATTTGAATTACGGCTTGAGCCACCCGGGGCTGGGACAGATGTCAAGTGGTGTAAGTAGCTGCTTGTAGCCAAACATGGCAAGTGAAGGAAACTGCTTGGTCTCTCTTTTGAATCAGCAACAGGCAAGTGCTGAAGAGTCACCAAAGAACTGCCCAGGAAATGCTCTCCCACAGGCTTGAGCCTGCCCCTGTTGTGTTCCACACACAGCTCCAGCCTCTGCCACTCCCTGGGCGCTCCTGTCCAGGTATCCTCCCAGACGGCCCTGTGCTGCTGCTGGCCCTCCCTGCCGCACCGAGACGCAGGTCTGCCTTCATCAGGCTTCTGTGGTGCTGAAGAGCCTAGAAAATCCTTTCTGCATCAGGCTTAGAAATGCAGGAAGCCGGAGTAGCTCATGTAGATATCTGAGCTGGGAGTGCACCTTGCTAGTGTGTGGCATTCAGGTTGCTGGAGGCAAGGGTAAAGCTATGATCTGATATAAAAATTACATAAGGGGGCTTCCCCCCTTTCTCTTTGCAAACAGCCCCTTTGCTCAGGCTTTACCATATTTCCTCCAAGTGGGCAAGATACACGAACAGCGACTGCACTGATGTCTGACAGGGAGACAACTCCCGCAAGCCTTTCGCTCATGTGGAATAATTCCCTTGCAAATGTTGTTTGCCCACAGCAGTTAGAGGAAGATCCACCCCCCGCCCCCCAACAGATCTGAGTGACAAAGCTCGGAAGAAAAATGGTCTGCAACTCTGGAACAGCAGCCCCTCCTCCTCACTGCTAGAAGTGTCCCCTGCTTTGTGACAAGTCCTCGTGTGCCTTTAAAGGTCCCCCTGTCTTTTAAGGGTTTCCTTCTTTAAACTCTGCAATAGCAGCTGCTCCAGTCCTACCCCAAATGAGATCTTCATTTCTCCCTCCATCCTTTGGGGGCAGATCAGGCACCGGCAGCAGAGCTGTGTTGTCCCCTGCTCGCTACCATTGCCATCAGGTATGCGCTGGACGTGGCACATTCAAGCTACCTGATGGTCCACATGGCAGCCCTGGGGCCCGGCTCGGTCATGACTCACTTGGAGCAACAGCTCCAAATACCCTCTCTCCCCAGACCGGGAGAGCTCTGATTTTACATGTCTCTCTTAATTAGCATGAGATGCAGTGACAGTAATAAACTGGGCAGGCAGTGGGAGAAGGGGAGCAGAATGCCCTGAGTGGGATGTATGTGTGCACGTGTCTGTGCATGTGTATATATGTACACGTGTATATATGCATATACACGTACACACGTGCTAGCACTCATATACATATCCCTATCCATAGGCGGCTTCACATCAGCTCATTTGGGACCTTATTCTCCCCCTTTCCTCACAGGCAGGGCTGGAAAAGGCTGTGAAGTTTCTCTGTGCTGTGTTTCACCCTCATCTTCGGTGATGTGCCTTCCTCCCAAAAGTTCAGAAATCGCAGGCTGAGCCTGTGGGGATGCTGGAAGCGACTTGGGACTTATTTTTGGCTCTACTTGCGATAAGGCATCCTTCACTTCATGTCCTGTGGTCACGTCTGTGAGCTTTGTGTGTGAAATTGTACACGCACACTTACATATATGCACACCCTTCATCCTAAAGCCTGTTTACCGAATGCTGGACCTGTCCAGTTTTGGTCCTGACTTCTCCATTTTAGACTGTTCTAACTAAGACAACTGAGACCAAAATGATACCCAGCAAAGCCCCCATGGTCAGGAGCGTGGCACCTCTCATGCTGGCCCCTCTCTGCAGCCCTGAGGAGGGGACAAAAGCCAGGGCTCACCGGGAGCTGCCCGGTACCCGGTGACCACAGCACCCAGCGCTTAAGCCTCAGAGCTGCACCTGAGCTGCCCGTGCTGCAGCAAGAGACGCTGGTGCCATTCAGAGCTGGGAGAAGTTGCTCCCAGCTGCCCACACTGAAACTGGACTGGAACCAGTACCAGCAGCCTCTGCGTCAGGGTTGTCGTTCTGCCTTATCGGGAAGATCGCTGCCTGTCAGCCTCGCACAACCGGGACTTCTCCGCCGTGCTGTCTGGCAGACCGTGCTGTGTCCCCCCCCGCCTCCTCCCCAGGGAAGCTGGTTCCTGGGGGGGCAACCCCTCTGATCTCGCATGGTGTGGGGGGAAATACAAAAGAGAGAGACATCTTTACTTACCTCTCTGGGGCTGGGATGGACCCTCCTGTGAGAACGGCAGCTCTCCCAGCAAACCTGGTACAATCCCAAAGCAAATCCAGCAAAAAGTCTCTCCGTTGCTGGCTGGGCTGTCGGTGGACCCTAGTTGGCAGGAGCCCCTCCTAGCCAGCCGCTTGCCCTGCACGGAGGGCAGAGGAGCCGCACGGCGAGATGGCAGCGTGGGGAAGGGGCTGCGGAAGAGGGAGCGACTGTGCGCAGCGAAGTGACAGCTGGGGGTACATCTGCGATGGCAGCAGCGCACGCACAGGAGCGCAGACAGTGCAGAGGAGTCACCCCGCCAGGCAGGCAGGATCTGCTCCGAAACACCCAGAGGAAGGAGCTCGGGAGGTTTTCATTTCTCTCAACCCATCCTGGAGAAAGGGCTGCTGCTGTCAGTCCCTCTCTCTCCCTCCTCCCTCACTTGCCGCCATCCCTCTCCGGGTGCCAGGAGCCGAGGGGGCTCGAGGAGGGGTGAGGAGATGGCGGGGCAGGGGGAGCTCCCCGCAGCCCCTCGGGAGGCAGATTGGTCAGGCACAGGTTATGAGAGGAGGCACCAAGCCGAATGCCTCCTCCCCTCCCTCCATCCCTCCCCTGCCTGATATGGCTGATGAGAATAAACCCAGAGAGAAAGGTGTGAGGAGAAGGGATGAGCCCTGGGTTTTGTGTAGGGGTGAGGCAAGCGGCTGCAGCGAAGGGGAGGTAGCGGGGGAAAAAACGGGGGGCTTGGGAGCAAGGCACCCCCTTCCCACCTGTGCTCCAGAGGCAGCGGGGGGAGGCAGGAGCACACAGGCTGCTGTGATGCTTCCCTGCTTGGATGCAGCATGACTTGGTGTCTGTTTCCTTGGGGATTCAGGAAAACAGTGCTGGCAGGGGGTAGTTGGGACGATGAGAATGGATGAAAGAGAGGAGCATCTGCACCCGCAATTTGATCCCCTGAATTTGGTGCATGGCAGGGAGAGTGTGCTCAGCCGTACCTCCAGTGCAAGTGTCGGGTGCTGTTACATCCATGCAGTGACAGAAGCACCCCCTGCCCTCCCTGACACAGCCTGCTGGTACAGGGGTGCAACAAGCACCCGAATCCAGCCCACTGCCTCTGTCAGGCTTCCCTCTGTGCTTTCCCGTGGGCTCCTGCAGCCTGCCTCCCCAAAATCAGAGCCCTCGCTTGCCTTCCTCCAGCTTACTGAGGACCTCAGTGGCTCATGTTTGCAAGAATTACTCTTTCGCTGATCCACTTGAACTGCCCCTTCTGTCAGGTCCAGTATCACAAGCAGGCTGCCCTCGGTTTGGGCTTTTTGTTCATTTCCATTTGCCTGGAAATTATATTTTAAATAACATTTTTAGGGGACTTCAAGTAAAATTTTGAGTAGGGCAGCTCCGCTGCTGGCTTGAGAGGGAAAATGGGAGCATTTCAGAAATAGGGAATGGGGATTGCAGATGGACAGTGCGGGCAGGGCTGCTCTGCTGCTCTGGCACCTTCCTCCATTTGAGTCATGGGTTTTATTTAACCATTGGACCGGCTGCCTTGAAAACAGGTTGTGAATGGTAAGGTACATCTTGATAAGCACTCTACAGGATGCAATCTTGCGACTCTTTGTTATGCCTTTTTGTCATGCAGCAGGCCCAGAATTAAATCTCGGGGAAAGCTCCTTATGAGAACAGCATATGGATAATCAAAGAGAGAAGCCAGGGAAGGCACACAGAAAGAGAGACAAGCAGAGGATGAGCTAATGAGGCAGACATGCTCAACGGAGGCATGAACAGGTGGAGGGGAAGGCTCTTATCTCCACGGTGAATGGCGGCACGTGATGCCAGAGAAAGCCGGCTGCGGCCGTGCAGCGGGCACCGCTTGGGTTTGCAGGCAGGGTGCCTGCTGGTGGGATGTCGCACACAGGTCTGAGTAGCTCATCGACATGGTGAAGCAACATCTAAGGTGTGCAGCAGTGCTTGTCCTCATGTTTTATTTCATTGCTGGGATGCTACAGTTGCACAGGTTGTTTGCACATTAGTAGGAATAAAACTATTAGTCACGGTCTCTCCAAGGGCTCTATAGTCGTTTTGCTGTGCTGCACACCAGGGCCACTCTTCATTTCACGCACCTAGGATCTTCCCATTCCTGCAGCGTACTCTTTGCCACCAGAGCAAAAAGGCTCATTAATGATGTTATACTTTGGAACAAGCAGAGGAGGGGTTAGTCCAGGTTCCTCCCTCTCACCTGAGCATCGTCCTTACCTCAGACTGAATCACTGCTTTCCCCCTTTCTCCCCAGCCTCACCAACAGCCTGAAGACACCTGGGCAACTGTTACTAGCACTGGGAGGGTGATTGTGGCCTGTTTCTCCTCAGCTCCCATGTCTTCCTCAGATCACCTGAATGCCTGGAAGTTTCTCGCAGTTCTTGCCAGGAGCTGCCCGTCCACCCCAACTGGCAAGGAGTGGTGCTGCCAGGCAGGAGCATGGAGCAATCCCTCTAGTACAGTTCCCTGTGATGGGTACCATCCATCCAGACAAACCTGGCTGCAAGGCAGAATAGCCCCCAGTTTTGCTTTCACTGACCTCTTCAGAATGTGCTGTGATGTGAGGAGGGCAGCGGTGCTCACCGCAGCTCCATAGGGAATAGCTGGAGATGTGTGCTGGACTGCTGGGAAGGAAAGCAAGGGCTAGTGCAGAGAAGATGAGTAAACGCAAGCCCTACGGGGAGGTTAGGGCTGCAAACACTGCATCCGAAGGACAAGACTTGCACATGACAAGATGGCACAGGCAGGTTAGACATGGCTGTGAATGATGTGGAAAGAGGAAGAAGAATTCTGGGAGACTCTGCTTTCTGTCCCTGCTGCTGGCCACCAGTGCAGGCCTGCAGGTACTCTCCTTCCTCAAGTTGCAGGCAACTCTGTCCAAGTTCGGTGCAGGCTACTCATGCCTCCTGGGCAGAGGCAAGGATTCACAACCAGGGGCTAAGCTCCCTTTGAAGAACAATTTGAGGCTAGCTGTTCCGGCTGGCAAAAACGTGAGCCACTGAGTAAGTCTCTGCATTGCAAGGTTACTTATGTAGGTATCAACTCCTCTTCAGGTCTCATAAAAACTCTGCATCCTGGGTAATGCTCAGTCCCATTGATGTGATCTGCTGTGATAAGGGCAATAACTCTTTCTTGAGATGGTTTCGAAGGATAACGATGAATTTATTTAAAGCTACGTACCAAATCGGATGCGTGGGCCTCATTGGACTCAGCAGCAACAGCACTGTTTGCCTTCTGTTGTGGACTGCCGATTTGTCAGCAGGGGCACCAAGCCAAACCATGCCTGCAGTAGCCCCACTGAAGCTGATGAATCTTCACCCAGGCTGGACTCAGCCCTGCCCTTCCTCCTTTGTTTCCATTCTTTGTCCTGTCTGGTTTGTGCTCTGCGAGACTTAGGGCAAGGCAGCTCTACAAAATCATTCGTTTCCCCCAGGTACAGGCAGTCAGATTCAGTCTACAGCAGGGAGAGCTGGATAAGAAATGTGCCTGTGAATGGGATTTTGTAAGAGGTACCAGCATGGGAATGTGACAAGGACACTGATATAAAAGGCAGAGCTGATGCCAGGTGCCAGGGTCTCTGTACATGCTGCAAGAAAATATACCATTGCATACTCCAGTTTTAATTCATACCCATCTGAATTAGAGCATCAGATCATACTGTTAACTTAAAAGCACCCACACGGCATGATTCAGATTTAAAGGATCTGTTCCCCCCTTTGAAGCTCCTGCTAATTCAGAGGAAATCTGTAGAAACAGCAACACTTCATCCGCCCGATATTGGTGGTTGTGAAAAAAGGCTCAAACTCTCCCTCTCTGTACTTCTTTTTCTCCCTCTTTTGCACTTTATATTCTATTTCAAGGTCCTTCTTGAGGCTGTAATTCCTGCAGAGCTCTTGGATTCAACTAGTTGACACACAGCCCCGTTGGTCCCCGTCACCGTGCCAGGCTGTGCACGACTGCGCTGGTTATTATGTGTGCTTGTAGGCAACCTACCCGGGGACAACTAGGTTATTTTGCCGGGGAGACCCTGCACCATTTCTTCTCCTGTGGAGCTGTGCCTTACTTCGGGAGCATGATGCTGGGAATAGAAGAGAAATTAAGCCAAGAAATTAGGACACACTTCATTAAGAAACACACACACACACTTTTGCTTAGCAGAGCGTGCACTAGGCTGGGACTGGGTAACGAAGCAGTACTTCTAATCAACACTTTTCCATCAAGTGGCATTCATATTTTTGTGCTTTCGTAGTGGCGTAGGAGCAATCTAAATCACTATGGTCTCCCCTTGAGACAGGTGGGTTTTCAAATGAATCCCTTCCTCACACTGGCCTACTTTATTTCTGATGGATGCTGTGTGGTGCAGGAGATGGGGCTGAGGTGATCAGAAACATCCGTTCTGGCCAGGCACATCTAGAAAAGACAAAGATGGAAGCTCATGCGCTTGCCTTCCTGGGGTTTTTTTTTGGTGGGGTTTTTGTTGTTGTTGCTTTGTAGCTCCACAGTGTTTAGTGGGAGGGAGGTGTCAGTACCTCAGTACAGCAGTCAGTGTCCCCTTTTCCTCTACCTTGTTAAACCTCTGACTCTCACTTGGCAATCTGACTCAGCGCTGATCCCTCAATGCTTATCATTCACACTTGGAAGCAGGTTGCAATTGCGATTTCCATCCCATCACTTTGGGCAAATATTTACTCCTCCTTTCCTAACTTGTATTTGCCTTTCTCTCTCTCGCACGTTCCTCTTTTCATCCTCCCCCCTTTTTGTTTCCCATAGCGGTGGGCGTGCAAATGAAGCTGGAGTTGCTCCAACGCAAGTTTTGGATGGCCATGCAACAGGTAGGAGCATCAGTAGTCATGCAGAGAGAGAATTTAATGCTCTTCGTCAGCGAGGTCCATGCTATGTTACATCACATACGATGGCATTTTGAAGAGGGCTTTTGTGAAATTCATATTAAAAGATTTATTAAGTAGATTAGTTTGAAGTCACACGTTTCTGTAATCCTTTGACGGCACTAATGCCATGTGAGCCATGAGTCTGTTCCGCAAATGCCGTGTTGACAGTGTCAGCATCCTGGCCTGGCATTAGCTCTGCTGCATATGACACATTTAATTGTGGAAATATGTTTTGTGCTCATTCAGCCTTTCAGAAACCTCACGGAAAACTGCAATTTTGGGCACACAGGAAAAAAAATCTGCTGCCCTCTCTTATCATCTTGATAATGGTAACAAAATGCTGCCAGCTTGCCAAAATAAAAATTATTTGCTCCAGGGATAAGTTTTCAGTGTTGTCCTAATTTTGGACGCTCTTGCTGGACTGAGAGAAGTGGAATAATTAAAACAGCCTCTCAGTCTGAGGGGCAGGAAAAGTAAAAACACCTTTCCCTTACCACCCAGGGACTTTCCCCCAGGTTTTGCTTTTGAGGAGGTATACTGGAGGGCTGAGACTGATGGGACCGAAGCAGCACACAGCAGAAGTGACTCTGCTGTCAGGAAAGGGAACTGTCATCAGACAGGGGTGACAGAGAAGATGGGAGGGCAGGAGGCTGCTCAATGGGGGCGAGTGCATGTGGGGAACAGAAAAGCCCAGAGTTGGCCACGGTGGCAGCAGCATCCTCACAGGTGGGAGATCACCTAAACCTAACCTGAGCTGAAAAGACTTATGCAAAGCACGTGAGCCCATCCTGAAGCATCAGCACAGAGCATCATTTTAAAAAAGTCTCCTGAGGGCCATACCCAGGCAGTTCTCACACAAACAAGCCCGCATGGGCGGTAAGTGAAACCAGAAGGGCTTATTAAAGAAGCTGAAAGGAGGCCTGTGTGCCAAGCGCCTGCATGCCACAGCCCTGGTAGGTGCTGGTATGAAAAAAAGCCTGGGTATGGTTTCCCAGGACATGACCGCTGCTTGACAGAGGAATGACTAACAGATTTTGTTTTCTCTCTCTCCTGCTTCACTGCATGCTGTGCTGCTCTGGATGTCCACGCTGTGCCTCCCGTCTCCCAGCCCAATGACAGTGATGTAAGTAGACAAAAGCTGGGGATGGGGAGGCATCCCGGCGTGCCTCACCACAGCTCGGCTTCATAATTGTGTCGTTTGTGTGCCAGCATATTATAGGCACTGTCCCTTGTCTGTAGTCACTGGAGACGGTCCAAGCCTGTCGCAGGCTGTGTTTGTCTTCACAGTAATTAAGGGTCTTTGGCAAAGCTGAAAGTGCTCTGGGTCATGGCATTTCAGAGACCTGACCAACAGCAGGAGGATGCTGTGAGGTAGGCTGGTCTCTGAGGAGGCAGCTGTGCCCGTAAGGCAGCAGATGTGGTCTCAGAGCAACCAGGGGGCTCAGGTTCAGCTCTGCCTGCCACCCTCAGCAGCTCTCTGCAAGCCACCGGTGCTCTCAGATAGGGCTTCTCACTGTGGTCCTGCTGCTGCACAGCCAGCCCAGCACCGGGCACTGATGGAGCTTCTCCAGGTCTGGAAGAACAGTGGCAGCAAGATTCGGTCTTCACATTGCTGAGGAGGATGCTGCATGATACAGGCCCTTCTTGTGGGAAACCACTCTGGTTCACCTGGCTTTCTGCTCTCATTTCTGAGCTCTGGGGCTCTGTATTTGTTATCCCCCAAGGCCATAACAGTGGTTAGTTGTGGCCATATTTCTCTGCTGACAGAAGGAAGGAACCCACCAGGGATGAAGTACAGGGCCACCTCTATGGGTACATCCAGGGAGACAAAACAACCCGATGCTGTTTTGTGGTGAGGCAAGAGTGAGACGATGCTTGCAACTGTGGGTAAAGGGATGTTTTTAAACCATTGTCCCTAGAGCCTCAAAAAGCCAGTCATGGTTTGAGCATAAGCACGAGATATTGCGAAGCCACAGGGCTTGAAATAAAATCATCCGAGGCATCTCCGAGCCTTCCCTGAAGTTGAGCAGAGGGATGGAAACCTGGAACTATTGGGTTTGTTCTGCAAAACTCAAGAGGAGAAACAAGTTCTAACTGAAAGTAATGGTCTTCTTGTGGTTTGAAATGGCAAATTCACCTCTTGTTACTGAGAATCATCCATAAAGGGGGCTGGGGTTTACGTATACGGGTTTTGTGGAGATAAAGGGGAGCTGGCTGATAGCAGACAAGCTATGCGACACGTCAGTGTCCTTCCCTGACCCCAGAAAACCTCTGGCAGGAAGGGGACCCCGTGTACAGAAATGGCATCACCATGTCAGCTTTCTTCCCTCCACTGCTAGAGAAAATAGCATTAAAAACTAACACAAAGAGACAGACACATGCAGCCACAGCAAACTCAGAACAATTATGAAATCAATAAGCACCTGAAGGGCTTTGTTACTCACCACTTAACCCCTCGTGTCCCCACATGGTTCAGTGTTGTGAAACACATGTCAAGTCCGGTACGCAGAAATCCTAAATGAAACAAATGGATGGTGCCTTGGGCTATACGAGCACCATTCACATCCTATTTTATCATTAGCTGTCTGGAGAATAAAGAAACCAACAGCAACAACAACAAAAAAATCCCTGCCTGAGAAGAATCCTGATCTAAAATACCATGCCATGTGTTTAGTCCAGATACCAGCAGATGCTGAAATGCATGCTGGTTTCTCACTGGTGCACAATAAGCTTTGCTTTCGCAGCCCCCTATACAAGTGCCACCTCTGCTCAACATGCATAGGTACTGCTGGAAGCGTGTCAGGGAGGCGGGTGCAGGATCAGAGCCCTTGGCAAAGGGGACGTTGCTCAGAGAGGTGGGGAACACGCAGAGCAACTTGGGGGGTGGTACCCGTGCTTGCTGCAGAGCTCCACTTGGTGGAAATGCCAGCTAAATTGCAGAGCTTTATGGGATGCATGTATGGAGACCTTTAGCTCAGCAGTCCCAAGGGGGAAACTGTAAGGTGACATCATGCCATGGTTAATTCCCTGCTTTTCCTTTCCAGTGCAGTGCCTTGGACGGTGCCTGTCCACTGAGCTGTCAGGATGACGTAAGTTGCCCAGATTTCTTCTCTCAACCTGTGATGGGTGTGATTGACTGCCTGCTCTGTGGAGGTCTTTGTCTCCCCAAAAATCAGGTATTGCCTGTCTTTTCCTCGCAAAAGGCTGCACAGCTGGGGCAGGACCTCACGCTGTTGAGAAAAACCTGCAGTTTAGGTCTTCCCCTTGGCTGTGAGATGTCAGCTGAGGCCGGGCAGGGGCATGGGGATTCCAGCCAGTGACTAAGGAGAGCCCATCTCCTCTAAGGCTGTCTCACTGGCATCCCAGGTCTGCCAAAGAGAGCGGCTGTCAGCATGACATGTGTGCTGGACACCCCTCTTTGCATTTACTCCACTGCTCCAACCTTGCTCTCAGGCATATTTGGGACAAGAGCTCCTCTGCCCTGGAGAGTGTCATCGCCAGAGAATTTTCCTTCTGCGTTCATGTAGGATTTCTTCTGCATCCTAGTTTTTCCCTGTGAGATTTAAAGGCTTTAATCTAAACTCTGTGCCTCCATTTCCTGTTCTGCGAAGTAAAAATATGACCAGCACTGATACTCAGTGGTGAGGAGAGGGTTATTTCATGAGCAGTTATAAAACTCCGAAATCTGAAGAGGGAAAGCATTAGATACCATTTTATTAAAGAGAAGTGCTCTCCAAATATCCTGTCGCTTCCTGCAGGATATCTTGTCTTCTTAAGTGTGGCTCAGAGCCTGCTAGGCCTGCACACAGCCCTGGCAAGAGGCAATCTCTGTCACAGACAGCTCACGAACTAAATACCTCAGAATGGAGGCAGAGAGGGAAAAGTCAATTGTCTAAAACCCGTGGTAGCTGAGCCGTGGGACTAAGCTTGGAAATGCCAAGGCTGTTGCCATAAGCACAAGCCCACACCGCCCCATCCTGCACATAGCAGTACATTCCAGACAACCATGAAAAAGCTGTCTTTAATGTTGCTTCTCTTTCATCTCTGCAGATTCTGAATTGCTTCCTCATTGATAATAATGGCTTTATACTTGTTTCCAAAAGACCTGCAGAGGTAAGAGAACATAAGAGAAGAAGGAGAGTGTGCTTGGCTTTTTCCTAAATAACCCACCAGAGCTGGTTAAAACAAATTACTTTCAATTGTGTAATAAGGGTGGCTGTGGTATAATTACATTCAGCTGTGCTGTGAGGGGGAAGCCTCCAGGCAGAGTGACAGCACATCCTAGGTAAGGAAGGAGTTTGCAGTGATAAGGAAGGAACTAGTCAAAATATCTTTTTATCAGAAGCAAGGAAATTAGACTCCTTTCCCTTGGCACAGATGCTACTGAAAGATGATCTGAGACAGTCCCAGAAGGCAGGAGAGCCCTGATGTGGGAAGGGAAAGGGAAGGGAAGGGAAAGGGAAGGGAAGGGAAGGGAAGGGAAGGGAAGGGAAGGGAGCTGAAGGGAAGGGAAGGGAAGGGAAGGGAAGGGAAGGGAAGGGAAGGGAAGGGAAGGGAAGGGAAGGGAAGGGAAGGGAAGGGAAGGGAAGGGAGCTGTGCTTTTGAGTGCCTCTGAAGTTGAAGCAGGTGTTCTTCAGGAAAAGGAGACTAACTCTTTTAAGCAAATTGGAAACAGGAGCATACCTGAAGAACTGGAAGATTTATTGGACTCACAGAGGTGAAAGGAGTAAGGAAAAAGACTCAGAATAGTAATAAAAAGATAAGCAATAAAAGTTGCTTCCTTTCCTCCTCCTGCCAGTGCCTCCATGACCATTCCTAGGGAGCTGAAGGGGCACAGTTTGTGATGTGACATCCCATGCAGCCTGGGTAAAGTCAACGCTACCAGCCACTGCATGGTTCAGCTATACTTTTCTGCTCTCTGGTAAATTCACCACAGAGCTATTAGTTTCAAAATAATGAAAAGCCATAGATTTGGATGTCAGAAAGTGATGTGTTGCAACAGCCTCATAAACTGCAGAGCCATAAGTCAATAGCAAGAGTGGGCTTATAGAAGAAATGGGAAATGAAATGGTTTTGTTACTGACCGAAGTGTGGAGTTTCATTAAAATTGCCATAGTACTGGAGTTAACAAGTACTGTATGTGTATTTCCAAAAAGCAGTAGATCTGATCCCGGAAAATACTTTCTTGAAGATGTGACAAACAGGTTGAAATGGAAATTAAAAATAAAGTAACAGAACACCCGATAGATGTGACTGGGACAGGCAGCACAGTTTCTATAAAGGAAGAAAACCTGTCTTATCAGCTATAGTTCTTTGAAAGTGTGAGTAAATCAGGAGATAAGGGAGAACGGATGGCCTACTGCATTTCAAGCCTTGAACAGAGTCCCTTACAAAAAGCTGTTAAAGAAATTCTGGTTCAAGAGCGAAGCATGAAGTAGTGGCATTGATCTCAAAGTAGGTGGGACAGAAAAGAAAGAAGAGGAATTTTTAGATGGATATTTAGATGGAAAACGTCAGCTATATGAGTCCCATGGTTTCCCATCTGGACTTGTGTTGGTTAGCATATTCAGAATAGGCTGGCAAAAGAAAAAGGTGAGATTGTGAATTCTGCAGGCACTACACAGTAAGTTCAGAGGGGCCAAGATGAGAACTGTTGAGACTCACAAATCAAAATGAATCAGCAACATAGTGGCACCAGGGGGTGATACGGACAGATATCAAGGGGGGCATATTGCAAAGAAAAAACAATCTCCTTTCTGTCGGGAAAGTGACCTACCTGGCACACTGAATATTCCAGTAAAAGTGCCCTTTCAATGACGTGGTGTGCCAAAAAAAAAACCCGCAAAGAAAACTTGAAAAATAAGGGTGGAAAATGCTGTGAAGTTGCATTGGTTCCCTATTATGGGAGGCCAGGTCCTACTGTGTGTTTGGGATGGGCTGGTAGTCTTAGGAGCCACTGTTTCCCCCTCTGACCCCCACGGTATTTTCAAAGGTGCTTTACTGAGTCCTGTGTCATGAGTCCATAGGTAAAGGCAACCGCACCCTTTAGGTGCTGCATCTGCTGTTGATCCTCAGCACCACCCTCCTGGGTTCTATCTCTGTATTTTTTCTGCATCTTATGGAAAATGGGTTTTTCAAAAACACTCGTCTCTGGAAGATCTGACTAGCAGAAACATGGCATTAATGTGGATTTGGGTAAATTATAAACATTATCGACATGCCTCCAAGATCAGGCATTTTGGCAGACACCAGAGCTGTCATCTCCAGCTGTTACCTCTCCTGATCTTGGAGAGTTTGCCACTACTTTTCTTCTGATTTCTTTATCGTGTTCCAGTTACTGCTTTTATTTCCCAGTGGCATCATGAGCATCCACACTGTTAAACCCTACAGGGAATTCAAGACAGCAGCAGCATTAAATCAATACCCTGGGTTTCATAGCCTTGCCACCTGGATGTTGCTGCATGGGATCGCTTGCTGCTATGTGGCCTTCCCTGCCCCATCCCACACTCTTCCCTCAGTGCATCCTTTAACATAACACCAAAAAAAATCCCATACCTGGATTTTTGTCAGGTTTTTTGCCTTTCTGGAGAAGACAGCTAGTTTGCTGCCCTCCCTTCCCTGCCTCATTCCTGACTCCAGGACCAGCCCGAGTGGCTCAGCTGCCCAGGGCAGTGTTTCAGCCCAGCAGCGGGGAGAAGGGCAACCTGCCCGCACGCTGCCTGTTCTGCCCCACCGGCCGGGATGGGAGGGAGCTTATCGGATGCCAAAGGAGTGAACGTGCAGAGGCAAACCATCTGCCCCGCTAAGCCGCACGGGCTGTGGCGGCTCCAGCATAAGCAGGGCCCCGTGCACATCCCTGCTTCCCTGAAGAAGGCAGCTGAGGAGCTTTCACATCCAAAATGCCTGCTTCCCAGAGCAAAGCTCAAGTGCCTGTGTCCTTATAGCCCCCGGGCAAGCAGCTAGTGCTTGGATACCTGATCTGGGGGCTCCGAGATGTTTTGCTCTGTCTCCCTGCTCACTTCCTGGGGGCTGCCGTGCTTTATCCTCAGCCTGCTGCCATCCCAGGGCTGCCCGACGCCCTCACCTCCTTCCCTGGGTGACCACACCAGAGGGGTTTCACACAAGAATGGGGTGAGGACAGCCTGGCTCAGGCTCTGCTCCCCTCTGCCCTTGGGATGGGGGATCAGGATGGGGGATCAACTCTAACAGCCTCTGCCTGAAGGCGGCAGGAAGCTTACCAGCAGCCAGAAGCCACTGCAGAAGAAAGAGGGACTCAGGATTTTAATGAGTGACGCATTGGAAGCTCCCTGCAGGATTACTTGGGGAAGAATGGGTAATCTCTTAATTCAAGCTAATCCTTCCCATCCAGACTTATCGCAGAGGGAGCAAAGAGTTAATAGCCAAAGCCAGGAGTGAGCAGGAAGAGGACCAGGAGATCTAGGGCAGGGAAAGTAAGTGGCAGGCCCAGACTGTGCTGCAACGAGGGCTCCTCCGTGCCACGGTGCTGTGTTTCTGCCGATGTTTGCAGCTGTGGCCCCACAACCCCTCCCTGAGTTTTTAGCTGCCTTTTGCTGCCAGCTGGAGGCACAGCTCTGGATCACGGGTCTGGAGCTCCCTCCACCTGCTGCATCCAGATGTCCCCTCCATTGCTAAACTTCTTTCTCTAGGGCTGCTGCCTTCTCCCTGAGGTATCTTGCAAGGTACATCGGCAACCTCTGCCCAGGCGGGACTCCAGGGACAGGATGCAGGGTGGCAGCTAAGAGGCCAAGATCCCACCAGGGCTGGGCAGAGCTTGTGCAGAAGTAAGCTCTGGCTTTGTTAGAGCCACGCAGCGAGGAGGCTGCTCACTGGCCCACAGCCTGGCCCATTTGGCAGATCCCGTTTGTCTACAGCTTTTGGGTGTACCAAAAGTACAAATTACTCAATGAGCCAGCAAAGCATGGACATGTATATATCTGTGAGCAATGATGCATCTTGCAAGCCAGATGTGTGCTCCAGGATGGATTTCTTCCCTGTGCATAGCCTGCATATGTACTTGTATGCTCTCAGCTGCAGGGGGATGCAGTACAGCATGTGTCATGCAGGGTGTCAGGGGTGATGCTTTGGGCAATGCTTTGTGCTGTGAACCTCTGAAATTGCAAGGGCCTGTGGAAACCCACCCAGAGCTGGGAGTTGGGAGAAACAGCAGAGGGATGTCTGGGAGAGCAGCAGCCAGTCACTGGAGGAAGCAGGTTGTAATGAGACCTGCTTTGCAGAACGTCCCTTCGGTATAGGACTGCTTTGGTTTCTGCCAAGTGATGCTTTCCTGTGTTACTACTTGCACAGGAGGGTACCTAAAACAGCACCAAGCTTTGAATGTCCGATTCAGTGTTAAAGCGGATGGGGATGCTGATGCTTTTCTGAACACATTCCCTAGGCCTTACTCTCAACTACACTAACAGCTCCTCATGCTTGTACCTATAGGAGCGACGTCCTACCTGGAGAAATTCGGTCAGACATCAACATCTCTGGATGGGGTGGGCCCCATTTACAGTCCTGCAGTGGCCCTCTGCCCTTGCCACACCAGCTGCAGCTTGCACTGCGTTAAATCCCACTGCTCTGGCTCCTGCTGGGGCTGCAGACTGGTATTAAATGGAAGCAGCTGGCCTCCTCACCACCCTAATCAGATTGAAAGAGCGAGGGAGGTGAAAAAAAGTTAGCGCTTGCTCAGACACATTTGACTATGTCTGAGACGATTACAGCCTAAATGCTCGAAGGGGAGTTGATGTTATGTATCGATTTATACAGCGAAACACCTTCTAAAGCCTGTTAGGAAGAGGCTCGTAACCGTGTAACACTGCTGTTAGATGATTACCATATGATCTTAGGTAAATCTGCCTGGGGGGGGGGGTTTAGTGGAAATACCCCACTCAAATAAATGAAGTCATCTGTCATCTGCTAATACGTGCTAAACGACTGCCAGCCTATCAGTGGAAAAGTAAAATGCCCCCCCAAAGTGCATGAACAGTTCCATAACATATGGGAGCTATTTACTGTGTCAAGATCCATGAGCCAGGAAAAGAGATGGAGGACAGCTCATCCACGTTTTTGTTATTTAGAAGTATTTTATTTACTTGCTTGCAAACAAAGCAATGGACTTGGCAGGTTCAAAGCATTTTTGCAATACATTTGTCATGGTTTAGTAATCAGGAAAACCTCTTTGTTTGAAGAAGTCTTTCGAGCAGTGGTTCCCAGATTTGGGATTGGGACTGTATTTGAGATTATTGACTCCAAAATGTAAATGGGACCAGAGGGCCACGAGCTCGTGCTTTTAGTCCAGGCATGCAAGTGGATGTGGGGGTTGTTGCCCCCCAAATGCAACTTTTGCTAGGGTGGAGTCTGTGCCAGCACAGCTCTGGCCGTGCCAGTGCATAGCGTGTAAGATAAAGGGATGGTGAGTGTTGTGTTGTTTGGGTTACTGCCTGCTCAGAACTTGCACAGCAGTGAGTTGTAAAATTGTGTTTGCTACCTAAATAGATGTGTATGGCGCAGTTACACGTGATAAGTCAGTTCGCCTTGGGCAGCAGGAGAGCAGAGGTTTCCGAAGCCACTGCGGGCGCGGGCTAGCAGAGAGGCTCAAGTGGAAGAGACTCAGGCATTCAGATCCAGAGGATGTGGATTCACAGAAACCCACAGGAGAGCCCAGGCTCCCAGTGAATCAACGTGCCTGGGTCTCTGTAGCCTGAGAGTCTGCCTTTTTCTGTCCCAAGCTGCAGGGACTTACACGGGCTAAATCATTTCCAGGCACA
>NW_009258554.1:1586773-1596841 GCF_000687185.1 Egretta garzetta
TGCAGGATGCCCAGCTGGTGATGGGGGAAGTCCTCCCTCAAGCTTTCTAGCCAGCCAAAGGACAAAGCTTGGCGTTACCTCCTTAGAAAACAGTCGTTGCATGTAGTAGGCCTCCAGACAGACTGGATCAGCTGGAGCCATTGAGCATTTGGAAATTTTGCTGTTGACAGTTTATTCTGTTTTTTTTCCTTTCTTGTGCTTGCAGACTGGAAAATTTTTTGGTGCAGTAGATGGCTCAGTAATGACCCAGCTGCTAAACATGGGCATGTTCAGGCGGTAAGTGGGGGATCTCCGCCCTGTACTTCTCTTTCTTCAGCTAGTGTGTGGGTCAGAGCATATTAGTCCCCATAAGCAGCACCACTGAGCAGGAGAAAATGCACATACCAGTGCATGGGGCTCTCTCACTCGGCTACAAGAGCTCCTTTAGCTACCTGCCCCCTCCCCTGACTCACTCAGCCATCGTCACCACACACCCCATTTTTCCTCATCTCCTGCTCATCCACCTGCTGCAAAGGACTGAGAGACACAGCGACTCCTGATCTCCTTTTTGCCAGAAAGCCGCTGCTCCTCTGTCTTTTCCAGGTCAAGATGCTATGGCAAACACTTCTTGGCATTTTGAGTGAAATAATTCAGTTCTTCCTGCCACCTGGAAAGTCTTTCTGTGAGCAGTTGTCTGAGAGCCCCCCAGATGTGGCATTGCAGCTGGCTGAGCACATTTCTCTCTCTCCTAAAAATACCTCTGTTCGTCTCGCTCCAATCCCCCAGCCCATGTCAAAGGAGAGTTCAGAGTTTCAGTGGCTTGAAAACAGGAACTAGGGGGACCTGAGGTAGATACAATTATAATTTTCCTGCTTCACAGCCTGCTTGACTCACCATCTGAAATTAGGGACATATTTCCTCCTGTACTGACCCAGTTACATTAATCCAAGGCCTGTATTTCTTGCTTTGCAAAATCCAGCACTGACCAAATAGTGAAGACATGTGTAAGCAGGCCACTTCTCTGTATGTTCTTCCATACAGAAACTTTTGTAGAAGAAGGTAGTGCACGCTGACATGTGCGTCCTGTAGGCAGTTGCATTGCTTGCTTCTGACTGCTTGCTTGTTTTGTGTTGATTGCAGGGTGACCATGTATGATTATCAAGCAATGTGCAAAGTACCCTACCACCATCACAGCGGTGCCCGGCCTCTGCTCAGCGTATGTATCTGTCGGCACGCAGCCCTCCCTGGGCTTGCCTATGGAGGCTTTCTCCTAGGATGCCTCCAACACCTTGATGTAGCGCGGCCCCCAAAAGAGCTTAGTAGCTATTTGCTTTCAAGTGATGGGAATGTCCAAACTCATCTCACTCAGATTTCTGAGGCAGTGATGGCCACTGACGGTAGTTTCCAATTTGGCTCTCTATTGGCATATAGGATGTCACTGAAAATCAGAAGGACCAGGGGGAGGAACTAGACTATGTCAGGCTTCTCCTGAAAGCTGAAGAACCAGCTTGCAGCTGAAATAAAGAGAAGTGCTTTTACAGGGCATGGTTTTACTCAGCAGCTCAAAAAGGAGAGTTGCATTGTCGGGGAATGGAGCATCTGGGAGAAAGCTGTCAGCCTCTCAGGGAAGAGTGAGCAGGCTTGGAGCAACAGAGAGAGGGGTTAAAGCTGTCGAGAAGTGCCAATAGCCCAGGGAACAAACCATCAGAGTGAATAGTTTTGCCAGTACCCAAATGCAACCTCTCTTCCGTCTGATACAAACCAATAATCTAATCCCACTCTACCTTCCTAACCTGGCCTCAAACAGGCAGAACTAAGAAATTACTCAACACTCAGGCCACTTCAAACTAGGTGAAGCAGCCCTAAACAGGGATGTGTTTATTGCTGTTATGGCTGGATTTTTGATACTTTAAAACGTGGTCATTTTTTTCCAGTAAAAGAATTTTCAACAAAATATCACTGTTTAATAATGATGTGTTGCATTTTTAACAATATATCAGTTTTGGCAATAGCTCTACTTAAGCTGGATAGGTAAAGTATTGTGAGTGTGGTGAAAATACTGGCTTGATCATATCCTTGAGGATTTTGATTACTGAAAGAAATGTCACAAAATATGAGCTGCCAAAAACCAGGTGAATTGAGAAGCGAATAAAAGGGTGAGTATTCAGCCTTCATCTCTCCCTTTCCCCTCTTAGCAAAACCCTCGAAAAGGAAGATATCCAGAAAAGTCCCTTTTCACATGCATCGTTCAAAGGAAAAATCAGTCAGATTCCCAACCATCTACACATTTTACTATTTGCTGACTTATTTTGGTTGAAGATAAGTCAGTTAGCAGTAATAGAACATTATCTTGTGTCCTGTGACTGCTGCATCTGTTTTGGGTTTGAGGATACGGGCATGATTATGAGAGGGAGAGATGAAAATTAGACATGGTTACCATGAAGAAAAGAAGAGCAGGATCCTCTGCAGCTGAATTGTCCCTGGGACAATGCTGGATTTCCAATTTGTAGCTGAAAAGCAGGAAGATGATAGAAGTCATGCCATCTTGAGGAAAAGCTGGATGAAAGCACAGTTAAGCATAATCAATCAATGGCAGATAATACTAAATCCTGGGCAATGCTGTCGCTTGTCCCAGAAACACCACTTGCTATCAGAATATAAAAGCATCCTAAACTGGTGGTGTCCCATTTAGCTGTGTTTCTCTTCTGCTCTGAGCTCTCAAGGTCGTCCATACTGGAGAGAAATCATCATGCAATTACATCTTCAAAGTCCTTCATACATTTGTGATAAACTCCCTGACCCTGACGGGGAGGGGTTGAGAAGATATTATTAGTAGCAAGGCAGCTCTGCTGGCTTTTGATGTATTCTGAACATTTTCCAGTGATGCTCAGACCTTGAATTTCCAGCCTGTCTTTAAGAGCTCTGATCAGTGGAGGGAATTGGTGTGAAACGTGGGGTCCTGCATGACAATTATAAACTCTCTGACCAGGTCCTTATGGTATTTCTCATTTCTTCTTTTGTTCTCCAGCCAATTTATGCCTTTCTAGCTGCAGTGAAATGGCTGATAAGTGATTTCCTCATGTGAGTACCAAAATATGGGGGTGTTTGGGAGGCTCAGACCAACAGGGGCGAGAGCTGAGAAAGCGGCAAGCAGAGGCCCTGCGCAGGGCATTGCTCTCAGCCTTCTCCTGACATTCAGCTCAGCGCCTTGCTCCTGGGAGACAGAAAGCTATTACTATTCCCATTTTGAGAGGCAGAGGCCCGGAGCGGGTCTGGGATTTACCTGAAGTCACTCAGTACAAAGTGGCAGAGTCAGAAATAGGACTCGGGTCTCCCGGGGCCCCGTGCAGATCCTTGATGCGAAGTCCTCTTGCCTGTCTCCTTTGCCTGTGATGAGCGAATGCACACCTTTGCTTTGCGGGGGGCGAAGGCTGAAAGAAGGAAGCCAGGGAGCTCAGGTCTGAGTGACAGGCAAGGGAGGAGAGAGGGGAGGCCATGAATCAAGCTCCAGATTGAGGCTCACCTCAAACTGCTGGGGGGAATCAGACTTCCAGTTCAAATTAGGATGAAAGTGCCGCTGCTCAGCTTGCTGGGTGTGCAAAAGGCAAGGTGTGGAAAAGATCCACCTCCTAGGGCTTGAGCATAATTCAAAATAATTCAATGTGATGTGCAGCTACCTCTGCGTAGCCAGTGTGCGGGCTCCCTGATGGCCATCCATGCCTGCTCCTCAAGTGGGTCTCATGGTGACTGAATCCCCTCCCAGCCTCAGGGGCTGCCGTATTCAGTCCTTCCTTCGCTGGTGAGACCCCCACACAGCATGCACGTCAGGTAAAAGCCCATTCAGTTATTCCACAGTACAGTTCCCGTGATACAGAGCTACACTCACATCATGTGGAGAGGAAAGAAAAAAAAATTAAAAAAAAAAAAATCTCAGACTTCCACTGCCAGCAAATTCATAGTAAACATTGTAGAACTGATACTCGCCGTGCGACGGGGCCATCGCCCTGACACCTGCATCCTTCCAGGCTGCTGAAAAAGCATCCTCTGTTCTTGCTCTTTTGACAGCTTCCTTTTGGAGTTTAACATGAGTAGCTTCTGGCACTCAGACAACTTGGCAGATGGTGAGTACACAAAAGTCCAGCCACCCCATAGCACGTGAGTGTTACAGCCGCTGGTGGCAGAAGAAGCTGTACAGGGATGCCTGGCCTCGTGCAAGGAGCCCACCATCTGCCCTGCCACCTTTCCCTCCAGGGACCCCGGCATCCCACTTCCAGGTCCCACCACCACCCCATCTCCCCCCCACTCCCACCCCCATTTCAGGCTGCCACAGCACCGGGGCGGTCAGGGTGAGGTGTGTGCAGCTCAGAGGACACTGCTTGCTTTCCTCAGGGTAATACCGGGGTGGGGGGAGGCTCTTCTTTCCAAAGACCCCCACCCTATGTGCAGACAGATGAGAGAGACCATCAGCTGCAAAGCCCTTGGGTTGGAAAGACTCCCTTGGGTTGGAAAGACTCCCTTCCAGTCTTCCCTGAGGGTAGCCTACGGGACAGGACAGAGCAGGGCTGGATCAGCAGGCTCTTCGCAGCCCAGCAGGGCTCCCAGGAAGCTAACCAGAAACCTGTAGGGTTCAGTAACACATGGAGGGTCTTAATTTGCCTGTTGGACCCTCTCTGGAAGAGAAAAGATGACGGCACATGGTATTGCACAGCAGCTCAGTGCAGCAGAGGGGTATGCTGGGTTGAAATCCAGTGACCTGCCCTGCAGCTGCAGTGCTACCTGCTAAATCATCCTGGGAGCCTCTGCAGTCCCATCTCTGCCCCACAGGCGGGGGGATGTTAATTAATGGCCCTGAGCTGACCCGAAGGGAAAGGTGAGGAGTGGTCTGTGCAGCCAGATAGGTGCTGTTATTACATCCTCACTAATTACTCAGCACTACTGGTGCTTTTGGCAGGGCCAGTGGTGCCTTCCCTGCTAACTGTGGGGCTGCGTCCTCTGCACTGAGCTTGCCTGGCGTAATGGGGAAACGGTCATTTTTAGAAAGTAAAATTTCCTTCTAGTCAGAAAGCCAGCCCAATGTCTGGGTACTGTTTAGGTCCCTCTCACCTCCTCCAAAAAGGATGACTGGAGAGGGCGGTAGAAGTTGCAGGTACCCCCTCTGTGGCCGGGCTGCTGCTTAAGAGACATCAGGGTAACAGGAGTGGCCCCATGCAGAAATTGGTGGGGAAGTCAGATGGGCAAGTGCAGTACTCATGGCACTGCAGGAGGGGCTGCTCTTTCTGGGGGCCAGACAGACCTGGTATTCCTACAGGGAGCTGCTGTGGATGCTAAATGGCCGCAGTTTGATTTAGTCTTTGCTTGAGGAGATGTGAGAAAAAGGGAGGGGGGTTGTCACTGCTGCCCTGCTCATTGCCATTTCCTTTTGTGCTTTCTTCATCCCACTCCCACATCACCTCCGTGACTGCCATGTGCAAATTCATCTCTTCGCTGTGCTGCCATCATGTGAAACTGTCACGCGGCTCCATCTTCATTGTGTGTCTGTGTGTGTCGTGCGACTTTTCCAGCCAAGGCTGTCTTCCATCACTGTAAGTAGAACTTACACTTAGCAGCGAAAAGAGGAGGATTTAGCTAGAAATCCCAGGCTAGGAAAGGCTTTTTTTCCACCTTTTGGACACTGGGGAACTTGCAGAAAGGTGTGACAGGGACAAGGCGGTCCCTGGCTCTGTTTCCCTGCACTGTAAAGGAGCAAGCAATGCTGTTGCTCGTTTAGCTGGCTGAGCTGGTGATTGAAGGTCTGTCACTGAGAAGTCACTAAAAGAAGGAACACACCAGCCTCCTCAGGGACCGCGAGCACAGACAAAACCATCACTCGTTACTATGGTGGGCCTGTAGCCTGGGTACCATGGCACGTCCTTAAGGCACCGTGGTTCCCAGCTGCCCCGTTCTTTTCAGCCGTTACACCAGAACCAAAGACCAACCCGTGCCTTCTCACAGGAACAACTGTACAGGTCTCGTAGACTTCAGCTATTAAGAGGCAACTTAAGTCTTCTTTTCCACACCCCATGGCTTAGCTCCCTCTGATGAATCCCAGCCCAGCTCCAGGATAATGCACAATTACTTTCAAGCAGTTCAACTGATAAGTACATGCTCTGGCTCATAAATCTGCTCCTACAGGCTAGTTAGAAATCCTTCCAGACAGAGTCCAGACTGTGGCTGAGTTTGTGTCTCCCTGTTTCCATATCTGGCTTGTATTCACCGATTTGCTCTCTGCCCAGCAAGACGTATGTGTGAGACAGAGATAGAGATATAGAGACAGTTGGAATGTGTCTTGCTGTAGGAAGAAGAGGAAAAGAAGGAGAGGGTGAGTGCAGATGAAAAAAATTAGTGTCCATGTCTGGGGGGGAGTAGCGGGGTGGAAGAATGCTATTGGGGCTGGAAGAAATGGATTGCACATGTTGTTAAGAAGGGGCTGTAGATTTTTGCCAGAGATGTTAACGTTTTCTTGACTGCATGCCAAGGCTGGTGTATGCAAAAAGTATGGAGAGCAGGAGACATTTTGTGAGAGAGAAACTGAGCACAAATTTATTCAAGGATATATATGCAGAGGAATTAAAGGTCAGGGATCTAATGCCTGACTGTGCACCTCCGGCTCTGCAGCACTCAGCCTATTTCTGCTTCCCAAGTTCCCTTGCTTTCTGGGAAGATGAGATTTGCCATTGGAATATGGGCATGATGTATTCAGACTGCACTCATCATGCAAATCTGCTTTTCAGAGGTGGTGAGAAGACATGTTTGCTTCCACAGATTTTTCACTGCTCTCAGCATCTCATTCCTCTCTGTGTTTGTAAGGGCTTCTGCTTTTATGGACATCACCACAGGTTTGAAATTCTTTAATTAAGCCAAAAATACTTCCAACCAAGGCATGCAGCCTAGAAAGGACTATTTCTATAATTCTGTAGCTCAGAAAAGTTTCTTTTTGACTGCATGGTAATGTACACAGAGGATATTTTCCAAGACAAATCAATTAAATTCTGTGTTTTGTATTTATAACTAAGTGGCAGATTTTCTCTCATGTCCCAGAGTAAATCCACTGACTTGGTTGATGTCTGCTGGTGGGAAAGAGCTCACAAGCTGGGCTGTATAGTTCATAACAAGGCACAGCGGCTGCCTTTGCTACCCAGAAGGATTGGTTGCCAAACGTCTGACAGTCTTTCTGGAAGTGCAGATGGTAGCAACGACAGCCTGGAATTAACTCACTCTTTGCTATAAAGTTTGCAATTTGTTATCAGCTCCTCTGACTGCCTGCTAATCCCTGACCACCAGACTCTCAGAGCGCTGATAACGTTTTGATATCCAGCATGTGCATGCAGAGGCTCAGCCCAAGCATTTTGCTGATGATGTACACGCTACTGGGCTCCTCTGAACTTCTCAATACTGCTGCAGCTGCATTGCTTCCAAGCAAATTAAGTGGCAGCAGGCTCAAGCATAATCTCTGTCCTTGGTCTTGTCTCTGTGCAGAAGTTAGGAGATTTTAAAGTGGCTTCTTTTCATTTAGCCTGTGCCATGGAATTGATTTAAGATGGTCTGTGCAGGGGACTTGTGCCAATTTAGCACAGTTTAGAAATACAGCTTGGTGCATGTGATGAGGTTAACCCAGAGCAAGTCAAGTTGCAGATGTTCATGAAAGACTGCAAGCAGAAACACAACTTCTGTTTGTGACTTAGGCCACGCTGCACTGCAGAAGTGCCCCTGAAGGGACTAAACCCAGTGCGCTTCCCACCACTTCGCTCCAGACGCACAGGCTGCTGCTCCTGTGAGTGCCACCGCGGCACAGTTTGGCCCAGGATTACTGCTTAAGTGTTACCTCTCTGGTACTGTGTCCAGAGCTGAGGAACAGCTCTTGCCCATGCGTGCAGGTCAGGCCAGCAAGCCGTGCTTGGCGGCACTGGCAGAAGGTGCGGGTTTATCCTGGGTGTGGGTCGTGCCGTCTCTTCAGTTGCCTTTCCCCTTGAGGCCCAGTCCTCCAAGCCCAAGTCTGGTGCAATAGCTCTGATTCAACACTGGCTGAGGCTGGGAGGCCTCAAATCTCCTTCCATATTTTCCAAGCCAATGGTCTGATTCACCCCCTCCCTGCACCCCGTCCACACCACTGGTTTTTACATGGCTTTAACTCCATCCGCCTTGATGACACTACATCAGGAAGCTGGAGCTAATGGAGAACGTCATTCTTTGCCAGGGACAGGGGAAAAATGAGGACCTGGATGATGTCTCTTCTATGTCAGGACCCTTTGCCACTGCTGACAAATATGCTAAATTCTTGCAAGCAGTTGTGCCCCAGCTTTACCAGGTTACCTCTGTGGTCATCACAGCACAGTCCATCGCCCACAGCTGTGCTGCGGTGATGGCCCCAGTCACTCAGTGCTGCCGATCCAGGGGTAACACACTGGGACTTTGATGGTTCATGGTTGAGGGACCAATGTGTGGTCTTGCCACAAGTATGTCCCTAAGAAGGTCTGTCCCTGGCCCAGACTACAGTAGTCTGGCCACCTGTTTCAGAGTTTGGAGCTGTTTTCCCAGCCACTAATACAGTGAATTAAGGCTGAAGGAAGGGCTCCTGCTCTGTTCCTCACATTCCTTCAGTCCATCAGGGACTTCACTGGCCAGAATACAGTTACCAGCCCTGGAGCTGGTCTGAGCTGGAAAGCCTTTGCCTCTTCTCTCCTTTCAGCATAAATGGGGATATTCTGCATGTTTCATCAGGAATGTCTAAGCTTTTGAAACTCACCTCAGCAATAGGGTCTTCTACTGCTCATCCTGAATGTCCTCAGGACTGTTCATCCCCGTGGCAGGTACTAGTCAGAGGCATTCTCCATGAGCAAAAATGGGAGAGGCTTTTCCACGCTTTTGCAGCCTGGGGTTTGCACAGAGGGACAGGGAATGGTGACAGAGCACAGGCAGGCAGCTCCTGGCTGGCAGCAGAGTTGCTGCCGGACCCTGAAATGGTGAGTTTAGTTGATTAATTTAGTGTGAATCCAGGGTGAATACAGGGCAAGGCATCATGCTGAAATCAAGCCTTGTGTGCTTTTCGATCTGTGCGAAATGAACCTAACCCTGACACCAAAAGGTGGGTCCCACCATCTGGGAGGATTTAAGGAGGAGGCTGCCTTGTGAGTGCCATTTTTAGAGAGTTCAGAAGAAAAGCACAAGGCGCAGCTATAGGGGGACGCTGGACTGCAGGGAGGTGTTTGATTGCCCATCATCATCACCTGGGGAAGGCATGAGAGGGGAGATTGGGCTGCAGCTCCTGGCTTTTAAATGGATGTGTTGTGTCACTGGGTCGCTGTGGCGGAGAGAAAAATCAGAGAAAATCATCCAGCTTTTCTCTCTCTCACGTAATCCACATTGTTTAGACAGCAAGCTCTGCAAGGAGCTGCCTGCCTCTTCCTGTGTGCTCCGGCAGTGTCAGGAGAGCAGGGACCATAGCTCTCAGTAAGGGTTTTACAGTAATGCAAATTACCCATCAGGATTATGGATGCCCTCTTGGTGCCTTCTTACCATACATTTACTGATTAAAACCCATGTTGCTGCATTTTTCTATAAATCTTCAGTGCCGCTGCTGCAAGGGATAAGCTGGTCTAAGCTGGTCGTCCTCCACACCAGAAGGACTCTCTTCTCTGTCCATCCCCCCCGGCAGGGCTGCCTGCAGCCGCTGTGTGGGTGGAGGGCTCCGGAGCGAGTCTTTTGTGCTCGGATCCAAAGCTGAGGTAGAAACCATTTCTCATACTTGTTGTTGGCTGAGCCGCAACCACCTCTCCCCTAGCAACAAAGCCTCGCATTTCCATCGGCGACATTCCCCCGTGTCTTACAGAGGCAGAAACTGGCTTTGCTACCTCCAACTGCAGAAGATAATTGCCAGAAGGACCCGAGGCAGCAGTTTCAGGCAAGGCAGAATTTGCTGAACTCCTAGAAAGGATGCCCTTGCTTCTCGATGGAGGCTCAGTAAGGCGGCTCAGCTCCCCCTCATCCCCAAATTAGTTTGGGAGTCCCACAGAGTGTGACTGATGAGTGATGGAGCAGCTGCTCCCTGCCTCT
>NW_009258554.1:1597004-1598105 GCF_000687185.1 Egretta garzetta
GGAGGGGTGAGGGCCCGGCTGCCCCCTGCCTCTGCGGTGGGTGGCTCCCCCCAGGAGCCAGTGCCACACGTTAGCTGGGTCTCTGCTGGTCCTCAAGAACTGTCGTCTGCTTCCCTGTGCTCCCAGGCCAGATCTCTTTGCTGGCAGTGTTTTCTTTTTTATGTGACACATATTCAACACCTCAAATTGCCTGCTGTGGGCTCGCTCTGAAACATCAAAGGATTCAGGAAGGATCAGCGGTCGATGGAGAACTCCACCACAGACACACAGGGTTCCCGTAGGGGCAGATCCCTCAGCACAGGCACCGAGGACCAGCCCAGTAGCAGCTTTGAATGTTTCAAAAAGTGCGCGAACCAGGGCTGGGTTAGGCAGAAGGGACTTACTATGGCTTTATTGATGCTGCCAGTTCTGTAGACGCCCCCTCCTTTGAATACAGGCGTACCAGTGCCCAAATGCCCCTATGTAACGGGCCGCGGGGGTCCCTGGGGTGCAGCAGCCGCTGCGGTCCCACAGCTGCAACTTCAGCAGGGCAGGGTCCAGGCTTGCTTCGGGGAGGCGAGTGAGAATATTGGGCACATTTCTCACATAGGCCGGTTTTCCCACACCACCTAGTGGGACCAGGGATCACTGCCTGGCTGCTTTCTGCAGCATCTCCTTCCCCTTCTCTGGTAGGCACCTGCTCTTGGCTGCTGTCGGGGAGGGGGACATGACACAGGGCTGCTGCTCAAACCTACACGGCTAGTCTTAACTGCTTCCATCTCAGCTCAGACAGCTGCCACACGATCTTTTGCCCGTTATTTCTCACCTTGTCTTCTTACCATCGCAGCTCACAAGCACAAGAAGCACGACACCTTGCAGCCCTGTGACACCGAGTACCCCGTTTTTGTGTACGAGCCGGCCATCAAGGAGACCAACGGGCTGATCGAGTGTGGAGATTGCCAAAAGTAAGAATTGCAGTTTCTCTTTTATTTGGGGGCTTGCGCACCTTAGCCCTGGGTCGCGAGAGCACGTGAGCCTGGTGGCAGAGCCCGCTGGTGGTGGCACTACCTTGAGAAGAGTCACCTGCCGCTGGGCCCGTCGCGTGGCCCACCGCCGCTCCAC
>NW_009258554.1:1598153-1605482 GCF_000687185.1 Egretta garzetta
TATATTTCCATTCCACAAATTTCAGACAGGAACTTCTTCTGGTTTTTCACGTGTCTGGCAAAAGTTTTCTCCTTGGAAAATTTTCCTTTTTGCAATGCTTTCAGCCTTCCTTTTCCTTTTGATATTTTTCCCTCTTTTCTGTTTTTTTACAGAAAAAAAAAAAAACACCAAAACCAGGAGGGGGGAAAAAAAGAAGTGTTAAACTGAAAGAAATGAAAACACAGATCCACTTTTTTATTTTCTGTTTTCATTTTAAGAGAATGAACAGTCCAAAATAACAGAAAAATCATTGTGAAAAGAAGCCATTTTCAGCAGTTGCGTATCTTACCTAGTCTAACTTCAGTCTTGGACCAACTGCAGGAAAGACTTAAAGGTTAGGACAACAGCTTGGGCTAGTCAGCATGACTTCAGGAAAGCCAGGCCTTGCCAAACGTTGTTTTAGAAGAAGAGATTGCAGAGTTGGTGGCAACAAGGTATTGCGTAGCTGCAATAAGCTCTGGGTGAAGCCAGAAGAGCTGGGTGCCCCAAACTGACCTGTCTGTGAGTTGAGCTGTTGCTGCAGAGACCTTCACCTGGGGCTGACCCCTCTTTGGTGGAGCCTGGCACCCACCCGTCCTCCCTGGGAAAGCTGGCAGAGGTTTCCACCATGGGTATTTTGTACTGTGGTGGTTGCAGCAACCCCCAGAGTGGTGGGAGATGGGGAGGGGCTTGAATGATCTCAGGGTGACGAGCCTAAACCCCATGTCTCCTACTGCCCCTCCCGCTTGAGTCACAGCCTCATGGTAGAAGGGAGGGGAGGCAGCACCTTGCCAGCTCCATCAGCAGCAGCCCTTCAGTCCTGCCCAGCTCCTTTGTAGTTACGGGCATGGGACTAGATTGCAGCCCCTGGATACTGAGCACTTCTGCAACTTTAATGTTTGGGAGAGACATGTGCCCCGACACAGGCTTTGTGGAGCATTAGCCGGTGGCCCACTGGGGTGTGCAGGCTTTCCCAATCACGTTTTGCAAACCCAGGTGGTTCCCAGTGGTGCCAGGCTAGGCTGGGTGCTCCATCCTGGAAAAAAATTGGCTTGTGGATTACTGCATGGGGCACTTCTACCCTTGTTGCAGAAGTTGTGCGTGGGTTAAAATCTGCTTGTCAAAGCTCCCAAAGCAGTCCTCAGCCAGGAATACTTAATTAAATGGTCGAGCTGCAGCGTGTGACATTGAACACCTCTAAAAGTGAATACAGAAACCCCTGGAGGCTAGAAGGTGGCAAGACAAGGGGGTGAATAACCAGGGGGGCAGGGTAGTGCTCCAATGCAGTCAGGTTGGTCAGTGCAGTGGTCAAATCTTCACAGCCCTGTATGTCTAATCCAGAAGCCCTCTCCCTTGGCTGAGAGGTGGTTAGCAGGACCGGGAGCATGCAGAGCCACATCCCAGCTGCAGCCCTGCCACCAGTGCAGGCACGCCGAGCCCACTGTCCCTGCCCTTCCTGGTGCCCAGCGGCCCCAGCCCAGCCTGCAGGCTCCCTGCCAGGGCTGCAACAGAGGAAAGGCAATGCTGGCGAGGCATCGGGTGTGGGGGGGTGGCACAGGCTGGTGAGATGCCCAGACACGTACAATGCCTTGCGGTGACACCGGCGTCATGCTTGGACATGACACATGACACATGCTTGGACACGCGTGCTCGCCCGGGGCGGGGGGGGCGCCGCAGATGGGCACGTGCCAGTGTGCAAACCCACAGTCACGGGCACACGCAGCCTTGTGAGCACAGGGACACAGCTGAGCTGCCCATGCACGTGCACTCATGCACAAAGCCCTGCATGCAGCCGAAACACGTGCCTGCCCTCATCCTGGTCTGCCCACACAAGCCCTCCACCACCCACACAACCCGGCGGCAGCGATTCCATGAGCCCTCACGTGCACATCCTCAGGCAAACGCTTCCATCTAGACACAGCCTCACCGGCACGTGCCTGTGCTCATCGCCAGACCTTTCTGCAGTCTGCTTGTCCGACAGGGAGGGGAAGGGACAGACGAACTTGTGACTGCAAAGTGAAGCTGCATTTTTCGTGGCAGTAGGCAAGACCACGCACCAGTTGGTCAGTCCCATCACACCAACATAATGTGCAATGGGATCCTCAATTTCTTACTCCAGTAACATGACATTTAGAAAACTCTGCCTCTTGCAGGACCACACAGTACATACATCCTTACACTGTATAAGGATATGCATAAATATACGCTGAAAAGCCATTGGCATGCCTCTGGATGAAACCAGGTCTTCTCAGGTGTCACCTGCTGCAACATGCCCACTCCATCTGGGGAGAGCTTCTGTCGTGTTTTGGTTGTGAGCTGGTATTTTTGGTTGGTTGGTGGGATTTTGGCTTTTGTGCCTACCGTGGAGTTGTACATCTGAGCCAGTTCAGAGCTTCCTGAGGCCAAAGAGGTGTGCTAATGCCACCGCCTCCATGCGTGTGGCTGCTCACCCTATCTCTCCTGCTTCCTCCTGATACCCTGTTTCCGATGATCTCTGTTTTCTTTGGATTTCTTTGCTGTGGGCTGGGTGGTGCCGGGGAAGCTGCTCTGGCTTTGCAGGGGGAGGGTTGTGCTTTCTCTCACCTGCTCTTTCCTTTGCAGGATGTTTGTGGCACAGCAGATCGCCAGCAGCAACCTCCTGCTCCTCGTCACGGATGCCACCTGCGACTGCAGCACCTTCCCACCAGTCCTGCTGGATGCAAAAGAGGTCAAATATATCCTTACACACACAGCAGGGACACACGGCTCCACAGGTCCTTTCACTCCCATTTTTGCTAGGATGGAAAAATCTGCTCCTGGGACAATTTCCATGGGGGTGAAGGGCATGGCCCAACCTGTGGGACAGCCAGGGAGAGAGACATGGAGCAGGCAGGGTTGAGTTGTGGTGGAGAGGAGGTAACAGTCCTGCCCTCCAAGAGGAAGACGTGCTGAACGAGGGTGAGGGTGGGCCAGGAGAAAGGGTCAGTGGTGGGGTGGGCACAGCTGGGCTGGCTCCCTGGCACTGCTCCCAGGTGCTTCTGTAACCTGTCCCTGCTGGGTCCTCCCCTCACTCCTCGTAAGGGCGGTGACATGGTGCAGCATGTCACTGTGACACTGAGCCCTCTCCATGCATTTTGGCTGCTTTCGGCTGCCCATTGTTCCTTGCCCCCTTCTAGAGCTTGGCGAAGTCTCCAGCCCATGCAGGGTGACCTGCCCTTCCCTTGCCCTCCCCACTCTGTCTCCCAGGCTGTGCCCACCTAGCTGCCGTGCATCAGGGCCCTGTGGGTCCGCACGGCGCTCGTCCCCCTTTTCCTTGCCTGCCGCTGCCGGTGTCCTTAACAGCCTCGCACATAACGCTTCAGTGAAGTGCGAACGGATGCGGTCCCAGAAGCTGAGGCGCCGGCCGGACACGTGCCACGCGTTTCACCCCGAGGTACCCCAGGGCAGTGCGTGAGGGAGGGAGAGCCCCGGCTGGGTTTCACCACGGGTGTGCTTGTGCCCATGCACACACGTCCCCTCTTACACCCCTGCGTTACGTGTATCGCATGCCCATCCCACTGGCCGGACACAGACGCATCCCCGTGACTCCCTGGGGGATTCCTAGCAGGAGGACAGCCACACCTGGGAAGGGCTTGAGCTCACAGCGTTGCTGGGTTTCTTTGGGGGGGGGATTCACCTGCTGGGGGAGCCCTGATGCCTGTAACCAGCCCTTTGCGACCGGGGTGTGGTGCAGCAGCAGGCTGGCAGGAGTTTGGTCCGGGCTCTGGCAGGAGCTGCAGGAGGGATGTGCAGGTGGGAGCTGCTCCTGCTGCAGCCTCTGAGGCTGAGGGATGGGTTTCAGGGTGTGGGGCAGAGCGTGGTGAAAGTCGAGGAGGCGAATGGCTTCCTAGCTCACAGGTGGCCACCATTGCCGACGGGCATCAAACCAGTCCCTTCCTTTGCCCCCAGTCATCCTTCCTTTTGGCCATAGGCATTGCTCTCCCTTCCAAAGGCAAGGGGCAGACCTCCCTTCCCTCTGCCAGCAGCCATCCTGGCAGTAACTAAGGTGATGCCTTCTCTCCCATCTCCCAGGAAAATGCTCAAGACTGTGGTGGTGCTGCTGAGGTCTCCATCTCGCCGATGCTGCTCCTCCTGCCCCTGGCACTGCTCCTGCGGTGACGCTGCCTGCAACGCGCCTTACGCAGCAGAGACCCGGGAGGATGGGGCTGCCACTGGCAGGAGCAGCGGGAGGGGAGGCGATGGGGGCACAGGCTGTTCTGGGAGACCCACTGCATCCTGCATCCTTCACCACAAGGTCCAGCGTGGTGCCAACAGTGGAAGCTGCTCCCTCCTCAAAAGCCCATGGCAAAAGGCCTGTGCAAGGACCAGCAGGGTCAGCTCCCGGCACACCACCTGCTCAGCTGCTTCTCCCGGCCATCAGCTCCCAGCCAGGACAGTCAAGGTTGCTGGCACGGCATGGATTTCACCATCACCCTGCCTCCCTCGGAGCCACGTTGGGGTAGTTGGCCCCAGGAGGCAGAGGACTCGATTGGGCAGATCTGGCCTTAGGAGAGCAGGAGGGGCAGGGGACACTGTCTGCCTGTCCCTCGGTGGGAGCCGCTGGGATTTTGAGCACCTGGGATCAGAGCAGCCCAGGCACAGCCCTGCCAGAACAGGGCCCTTAGTGGTTCCCAGCAGGTAGGCAGCATCTCCTGGTCTTGGGGGTGGTCATCGACCCAGACCCTGGGGGCAGGACCTGGCGCGTAACCTGAACTGCACTAATGTAACACAACCCGATGATGGGAAATAGCACAGCTTGACTAGTTAGCTGCAGCTACGTCAGCTCTGCCAAGGAGACCCCTCCTAACACCGCTAGCGCAGCATCCAGAGTCTTGTCTAGATGCGGACTTACCTCTGGGAAGGGGTTTTATATGACCTACCAAAAGACAGGGTATGTTCCCTGCTAGTTTCACCACAGAAACAGCTAAGAAATGGGTGCTTTTCCCCATGGAGCAGCACTGCCCTGCTCATTGAAGCTGCCCTTGGTTGTCTCCAGGCGAGCAGTCCCCTGCCCTGAGCCTGGTGTTCCCAGCTGGTGGGCATGGGCTGTTTCTCACAGAGCTTTACAGACAACAGGTGGGGAGCACCTATTTTTCCTTCTTTTTTTGTTTTTTTTGTATGAACTGCTCCATACCATCTCGTTAAATACAAATATATGGCATATTTTAAATAGATACTAAGCTTCAGCATGTCATGTTTGCAGCCCTACACTACATCCCAGAAACCCCTCTCCCCGTCAAACCTGTGGGGACAGGGTGCAGGTGGAGAAACTGCAAAGAGACCTGCGGTGGCTTGGCCATCAGAGCTGTGCTGGCAGCTCACGCCAAGAAGTGCTCCTGGTTGCTCCACCGTTGTTTTTACCAGAGCTACGGGAAGATGAGCCTCTGGCCATATAGCACACGCATGCTGTGAACCAGGCGGCTGCACCGCACAGCCCACGGCTCTCTGGTCACCTCTGAGGCAGGGTGGGGAGTCCCGGCATTGGTGGGGTACGTGCCAGGGTAGGGATGTTCCACAGCCAATGGCTACAGAAGGAAAGAGGGGCTTGCCTTGAGCTCCGCACTGTCCCTGTCTGTAGCCACCCCAGCACCCATGGGTACACCAGGATGGCACCAAGGGAGCAGGCTAGCAGGGCAGCAAGGCAGTGCCTTGCCCTGGCCTCCTCTGCCAGGTGGGCCAGTTCAGGAGCCCCCTGCACCCCTCTGGGACCCCTGGGAGCTGCGTGGCTCGCCACAGCAAGCTGCCAGACCTCCTGCAGGGCAAGCGACCACACCATCCTCGCTCACTGCCCGCGACGCTGCCCTCCACGCGTGCTGGCCATGGGGAGCTGCAGGGCTCCTCACCGAGCTCACCAAGCCACCCGCTCCCACTGCTGCCGGGGTTAGAGCTGCGTGCAGCTCCTGCAAAGGGCAGCTTTGTGGAAAAGGGCTTTATCTTCACACCAGGGCTGTCCCCTTCCCCGCACGAGCAGGAGCCCACAAACGCACCCCAGGTGTGCAGGGTCAGCACCGATGCTGCCCCTCCTGCCACCGGTGTCACCCAACACTAAGGGGACAGTACTGGTCACAACCAGGTCCTGATGGGGACATTTTGGGATGGCACAGCTCCTGCTGTGGTGGGTTTTTGCCTTGTCAGAAGGTGTGTTAACAGCAAAGAGGGGAGGAACAACTGTGGTACTGGAAGTAAATCTGGAGGTGGAAATGGTTTCCAGGCTTCAGATGCAGTGACCTTATCAGACCCAGAAGCCACCGAGGAAGATGAAGGCAGCATGGGGGGGAAAGGGGCTTCTGTCAAGGCCATGGAGCTCAGGAGCCACTCACAGACGGAGGAGCCACCGGCTCAGGGTGTCCCTCGCCAACTGGCACAGCTCCCCCAGCTCCGTGCGCCTGCCCTGGGTGCCTGCGCTCCCGGGGCACCGCTCTCAAGGGTGACCTCCCTGTCAGAAAGGATTAGCAGCCCCATCTCCACTCAGCTTAAAAAAGATATATAAATACACATGGCCCTGCTGCATACGAACCACATTTGATTTCAGGTGCATTAATCCACAATAAACATGGTCCTGTAGAGACATGCACTGAAAGGGTGAAGATGTGAATTATGCCCAGCTTAGCTGCTGTGCACAGGTTCTAACTGGAGGCAACAGGACAGGGGTGAGAAATGGCTTATTTCTTAAACCAAAAAAGAAGGGTGAAGGTTCGCACTGATTTAAGACCTGAGCCCATGCAGGAAATCGGGCGGCAGAGCCACTGGCACGCCGGGGCATCGAGCTGCTGCAGTGAGCAGCAGGATGGATATCTGCCCTCGGCATCCCCCCCTTGCCCACGTCCCACACAGGGGGATGGAGGAGACCCCAGGGTCCCTGGGAAGCTCCAGCAGCACTGTTTGGGCAGTGCCGGGGACCCCTCTGCAGGGGAACCCTCTGCGGGGGACTCCCTGCTGCCTGGGGAGGAGGTGCCATTTTACAGAGCTGCTGCTGGAGCTGGGACAGCTGGGCTTGCTGGGGGGGAGCCAGGAGGAGGGGGGGCTCCCCGGCCCCCACGGAGCTGCCCTTGAAAGCCCAGCAGCATGCGTGGCCACAAGCAGCTCCCGGGGGGCCTGTGCCAGCGCTCCCCAGGGGAGGCACCGCGCACACGTGCTGCGGCATGCAGCAGAAGCTCCTGCTTCTCTATGTGAGGTTTGTCTTAACCATTTATTAGGAGGCAAACCACAGCCCTTTTCTTCCCATGGTGCTGCTGAGCCACTGTGGGATGAGCTGTGCCCAGGTATGGCTTTTCTTTTTTTTTTTTTTTTTTT
>NW_009258554.1:1605833-1606565 GCF_000687185.1 Egretta garzetta
TGAGCTGTGCCCAGTTATGGCTTGCCTTTTTTTTTTTTTTGGACTCCAGCAAAGCAGACCCCAAGCACGCCTACCTGTTCCTTGTCTCTGACATAAGGTTAAGCAAATTCCACCGCCTGCTCTGCTTGCCTGGCAGAGATAGTGGCTCAGAGCCCTACAGTGAGAGAAAAATCCTCAGGAAGAGCAGCTGCTCCAGCTCCCAACTTCTTCAGCTGTATGCTGGGCACAGCAGTTGAAAACAGGTCAGCAAAAGCGGAGATCTGAGGCCAGAGGATCCAGCCAGCAGTGGAGCAGCTGTCAGAGGAGCCATCTCTCACTTCCAGCCGAGCAGCGTCCCGCTGCCATCCTGATACGCCACTATAAATCACAGCTGTACCTCCTGCACCATCCCCTCCACCCCTGCAAGCGTGCAAGCTGTAGGCATCAGGGTTTATTCTAATTAAGACAGGACTCGATGGCAGAAAAGTCAGAAGCGGTGCTCTGCAGTGAGGGGCGCCCGTCGGACCCACCCGGCCACGTCTGGCTGCCACACAGATCAGGGGCTTCACAAGCCCTAAACCTGCAGCCGGTTTCCTCCCAGGCAGGTGGAAGGGACCTGGGCAGGGACCTGAAATCTGTTACCCTCTTACAGGCTTCAGAAACACCCCACTGCCAGCTGAGATAACCCTGTGTTGTCCCCGTCCCACCCCCCAATCTGAGGGCACTGAGGGCATCCCAGCTGCAGGCTGGGGC
>NW_009258554.1:1606599-1644026 GCF_000687185.1 Egretta garzetta
GCCTTGGGACGGGGCAGACAGTAATGACCGCACCTTCGAGTATGACCAGGCGGAGATGATGTCATCCTATGACATAGCAGGAGGATCAGCCCTGGATTTACAGCAGCTGTTTGCAATTGGGAGCGGGCACAAAAGCAGCAGCTTTTCAGCAGGCTGGCTTGAGTCAGCTTATACTTAGCAAAACCCTGGCACATCCTGGACTGGGGATGGCAGCAGTCGCAGTGAGGAGCCCCACGCTCCAAGTGGGTTAACAGGGGAGTGCCCTTCCCTGCCACAGCAAAGGACCAGTACCACAGTCTTGCTTGGTTTTATGCGTACCTCTCAAAGTCGAGCTCCTCAGAGTATTTTCCAGGATGCTTCGCTGCTGACAAAGCCCCACTGGCACTTTCTGCACAGGAACACCGCGCTCTCACAGCCTCCACTGGCAGGGGAGGTGGAGGAGGGTGCTGAGGGCAGCCAAATGTGAAGCTTACTTTTGCACAAAGCAATTTTTTCGAAAGCAAGTGGGGAAGAGACATCAAAGTCCTGTGCGCTGACTGCGTTGCTGGCTGGAGGGGGTTGCTGCTCCCGTCCCTCCTGGATGCTGGGGATCGCCCCCCTCCCCGGGCACCGGCTGTGCCTCACGCCTCTGCCCTGCCCCAGCTGCAGGGCCCCTTAAGCCCCCCCTGCCTGCACATGAGAGGAGCCCTCACACCTTCTGTCACCCAGCCAGCGAACGCCACTGTCATTACCTCCCATGACATCAGCCGCAGCAACGCAGCTCGTCATCACCACATGATGCAAACGGTAATAGCCCCGCTTGAACGCCACCAAGCACGTTTCCTCAGTAAATACCTCGTGGGCCACGCAGAAAATTTCATCAGCTCTTCCTGCTTTGCTTTCTGCTGCTGCCTCGCATTTCGGGTGCCCTGGCACCCCACCTTTCCCCAGGCAGGCCCCTGCCGGCGGCGGGAGAGGGCTGCGTACCGAGCTCCGTGGGTATGCCCCCGTTTCAGCCGCTGCTGTCCTGCCGGTGTGACAAGGAGCAGCATGTGCGTTGCGCAGGGGCGCACACAGGTGCTTCCTCGGCCCTCCTCCAGGAAAGGCTGTGGGGACAGTGGCAGGAGGCTGCTGGCTTTCCCGGAGGCCCTACCACCCCCCGGCCATCACACCAGGGGCTGGCCTCTCACGGGCAGTGGGGAGGGGGACAGGGAGCTGCCCGGGAAGCCCCCACGCTGGCGAGAGCGAGCACACCCATGCCGTATGGTACGCGCTAGCCAAAAACCCAAGCTGGGCTTGCTTGTCTCAATGTCAGCCAGCAGTGGCTTTCCTCAGCCTGGCTCAGCCAGCCCCCCGGGCAGCAGGGGCTGGAGCCTGCTGTCACCCCGCTCCTGTCGAGCTCTGAGGGACACAGCATCGCTTTCAAAACTGGCAGGAGGCTCCCTGGAAAAGGCAGCCGCCCCGGCTGCTCCTGTTGCAAGGAGCTGCCCCCTGCCCGCCTCTGCCCCAGCGAGCGGCTCCGGCCGGCCCCACAACCACTCCAGCTGAGGGGAGCTCGGCTCCAGCCGGCGCGATGGCAAACCTCAAACCCTACGCACAGCTTCAGCACGGCCACAGAGGAAAACAAAAGGCAGCTACTGGAGCGGGTCTGGGTGCCACTCGCCTCCATTAGGGAAACGCATCATTGCTCTGGGAACCCAGCCAGGCCCATGATTTTCCCATCTCGTTTACAAGCAGGCCGGATTGGGTTTTATGCCAAAAGTGAAGAGCCTCTGTGCCCAGCTGTGCCACTACCAGGGACAAAGCCGCTAAAAAGCAAGACCACCTCGAAGCTCCAGTGCGAACATCTCCCAGCTCAGAAGCAGTAATGGCTCTGTTGTTCCGACATGAATTTTACGAGAGGAGAGAAGGGCAAAGGTGAAGCTCCTGGAAATGCCAGAATTAAGACCGAGCAGGCAAACCATCCATCCCCTTGGGCACACGCAGGCATGCCGGGCTCGCATTCCGCCAAGGAGCTCTCTTGCCCGACAGCAAGCGAGATGGTGAACAAGGGACTGGTTACACCGTGGTCCCCTCACAGCAGCCAAACTGCTGCTGCTGCTGATGATGATGAACACAGGGTTTCCTCACACGCTTCTCCTGCATTGCTCGTTGTTGAAGTACTGATCCGGTGTGACGCGCTCGGCGTCGCCGTGACCTCGAGGCCGGTATTCCTTCTTCATGGAGAGCAATATGGTCCTACGAACTTGCGCACATCCTCTCCAAGGAGCTGATCCTTCCTGGGAACGTCATTCAAAGCACATCAGCACTCAGCACCCCTGGAAATCAGCCTGGAGAATTTCAGCTTGGGCACTCCAGACAGGAGAGGTTGGTTCAAATTGTTTGATGCCAAGGAGGCGGGGAGTGGGGAAGGAAAAAAGCACTCAATTTTGCAGAGAAGCCTTCTAATAGCTTAAAGGCAACTTTTAAGGATCATTCCGCTTCCTGAAAACAAAATAAACCCAATTCATGTTCAAACCTGGCAGCTTCTTTTACTGTAATTTGTGTGTAACCTAAGTTCTCCATGCTCCTTGAATTTGCTTCGCATTTTTAAAAAGGGGAAAAAAAAAAAAAATCCATCCTGAGCCCTCAAGCTGCCACGGGTCATTTCCTGGAGCTGGCTCTGACGAGGCACTGCAAAAGATGCATCTTGAGTCAAGCAACTGATGAACAGCACAGCTGTAGGTGCCCAGACTCAGCCTGAGCCAAGCCATGAGGAGGATTAGGCGTATCCCGCCCAGGCGGTCACAGATGTTTGCTGACAGCCCAGGAACAGCAATGGCAGAGCAGAAGGCCCCACTCCAGGCACAGGGCTGATCCGGTCAGCACCAGCCCCGCTGCCTCCCCAGCCAAACCTGACTCCTGCCCGACCCCCCTCCAGCCTCTAAGCCTTCACACCAGAGAAGATGATCAGTCCCTGACTTGGGTACAGGCTGGGAGGCATTTCCTTGACACCAGGAATGTGAGTCCAGGCCTCCTGAACATCTCTTCTCAATCTCAATCTCATCTAAAAATTTGCCCACAAGAACCAAAGGTCTCCAGCACCCACTGTCTTTCCCCCCCAGCTCTTGTCCTTCACACCCTCAGTCCCTCCTGCCCATTTTCCTCCTCACAAGCTCCCAGCCCCCAGCGCTTCACCTTTGGCTTTCCCATGCTGTCCGTAAATCACAGTTTCTGCTCCTTCCACCACGCTCCACCCCGTTTGACTCCTTGGCCAGTTTGTTCCTTTCCCTTGTCTGCCCGTTACCCCCTGGCACCCAACCCGCAGTGGTAAGGGAAAGCCCTTTTAAACCTTGGAGCAACGAAGGGGACAGTACGCAATGCAGTCTGCTCCCAAATCTGCAAGATCAGGGACTGGAAAACGGAAAATTAACGTCTCTGAACACGCAAAATAGATAACCTTTGAAATGACAGCTAGCCTGGGCTCGGGTGGAGGCTTGGGGGATGCAGAGAGAGACCTGACAAGGCTAGCCAGCCCCAAGACCACCCTGCAGCTTTATGCCCTCATTCTACAGCATGGGTTCAGCTAAGCTTTCCAAAAGAGATGAAGCTCAGTAGTGACCCCAATCCCACTTTGTCCTCAAATTACTTTTAAAATATGGCAGAGGTCAAAAACAAGCAGGCATGGGACAGGGTAAGTGGTGTCCCAGGCTTTCCGTTCCCTGCAAGTTCAGCATAACTGTAGGTCAGGGGAGTTCCTGTGACGAGCAGCTTCATGAAGCGGTGGCACCAGACACACCCAACACCACCTCCATCCCCCACACCGCTACCTGCTACGTACCGCAACCGGCAACTCCAGTGGGCATCAAATGGAAATCTGGACTTCGGAAAAACCAATTTTCCTCGAGATTAGCAGCAAGAGGCAGCACAGCCCACGGGCACCTTTGCCTGCTGTGATGGCTATACACGTTGAACAGTATTGAAATCTTACAGCAGGACCGGGCACAAATTTGATGTGAATTATAGACATCAAGAGGATGCCACATAGCGGAACTAATATTTCAGTCGCACGAACTCCCACCCACTGGCTTTTGCTCGAGGCGGCATACAGCAAGCATCAGCTCAACTGTACTTAAACAAGCATTTCAGCATCAGTTTGGTTTCTGCACCAGCAGAAGCCTTTTCCTGGGATAGAAGAAAGGGAGGAACGACTTCCAAGCTTCCCACGCAGCATGGAAAGACCCAAACCAGACAATGTTCCATTTGGTTCTTTTATTAGCAGAAGTTAAGAATACAGCAAGTAATAAGATCCCATCTTATATGGAACCATCACCAGAGTCCCCAACCATCAAAACCCTAGAATGTGCTTCATTGCTTTCAACAGTAAGCAATTTTTAAAAAGAAATATACTGAACAAGGCCACTATTTAATGGGGAAGGAAAGAAGCTGTAGGTCCTAACTATTCTATGGCAATAACCTGCACACAGAGCAAGCAAGCCTCTGACTGCTGAGAGTAAGGCATTCAGGTGCCAACCTGGGAAGAGTTCTCAGCAAGAGCTACAGAAAAGTGCACAGCTAGGTTGTTTTTATTGGAACACACAAACTTCTCGAACGGAGAGATTGACTGGGTTAAGAAGAGCAGGTGGAGTACTGTGTTTTTGTAATAGTTCTGTGCTGTGTAGGACCAGGTTACAATCACCCTTCAAGGAGTGAGTGTGGGATGATCCAGGGTGGAGACTGCCACTTCTGCTGGTAATGTTACAGAGGTATCCCAAAGCGCCTCGCAGACAACTCCGACTCTGATATGCACCGCGCTTTTCTCAGACACCAGTGTGCTTCCTGCCAGGCAACTCTACATCTTTGTCAGGGATGCCAGTGCTATTAGCCCTTACATCCAAGTTAATACTGCTCTTTACTTCATTTTAGTACCACGCAGACCTGTGATAAACAACTTCTGGCCCTACAGGCATCCAGTGTAGTTATCCTACTGAGAACCCGTCCCTCTGAGCTCGCAGGCTCTGCTGCAACACCTCCTTCTACAGCTGACCTTGCTCTCAGAGGCTTTACAAAGACTCCATTTGAGGGGTGAAACCCTAATATCCTGTCAACTTTCCGAAGGCATTCTGCTTCTACTTGACTCCATCAGGCAAAGTAACTCCCCAAAACATACTCAAGTGATATCCAAGGTATGGGAAGATCTTTGCAATCCACATTTTTCTCTTGAAGGATGAAAACTCAAACTTGCAGGAGTCTTAAAAAACCCCCCAAAAAACCCAACTAAAACAACCAACCCAGCGCACAATAAAAAAACCACCCTTTACCTTCCCTCCTTGTGGAATACAGCGTTTTATGAGCTGCTTAACTCATCTAGGAGAGAGGTAATTGCTCTCAATTTCCAACGAAACACTCCAAGCAATACCCGTGCCATAACAAACAAAACGTTCAAGTTTCATCTTACGACTCTAAAGATTCTCCTTCAGTCTAGCTTCTGACTGGGCTCCAAAGATCAAGCTACATCAATTACACAAGAGAAGGGTATATAGCTCCCCTTATATAGGAGGTGCCTCTGCTCCACAGCAATCCAACTGGACTCTTAATTCTGTGTTTAAGAAATACCAGCAGTCCCATTGCTAAAGCACAGATGGGAAGCAGACCTAAAAGGAAAAAAAAAAAAAAAAAAGAAAAAGGGAACTGCATTGAGCTGATTGTGGATTTTCCTCTTAAAAAGAAAAACCTGCAAACTCCGTTGGCATATGGAGCCTGACACATGAGAAGGTAACGTGCTTGAGGTCTGCAGTAACTGTTAACTCCAAGCCCTGGAGCGCACGGCTTCCTCTTTCCAGTCCATCTTAGCCCCACCTCTGTTTCCCCTCACGTGCTCAACTGTCTTTCGACAAGTGCATTACCATCATTTGTTCAGACAAAACAGGGCAGGCCCGCAAATGGCAACCATCTACCGAACGGGGGCCTTTGGGTATAGGCAGGCACTGAGGGAGTTGGACTGTTAGCCATTTCATGAGCAGTTATCCCATCGTGCTCCAACTCATACGATGAGAACCAAAACAACTTACTGTAAGATCCACTATCCAAAACTATGCAGACCACGCAAGCTTGGAAGGCAGCTGTCCCACACGCTTAGGCAGGGCGCAGATGCATCTTTCGAGTTACTCGAGTAAATAAACTTGCTAACACTATGACCTGGATGACATCATGATTAATCCAGCCTTCGCAACCCTTGTGTACACATACTGAACCTACTCCAGTTGCTGGCCAGGACCCCACATTGCCCAGGGCAGGCACGCCGGCCACCAGGAAAACCTGCAGAGCCAACATGCTTCACTCCTGGGAATTTTACCTGGTCCTCCCGCAATCATTTATTTTGTGCAAAATTGAAACAGTGTGTGGTACTTGCATGTTGCATTCTTTACAAAAACCCTTTTCCCCCCACCCATTGTTTAAAACATTTATATAAATTTTATTTAAACAGAAAGTTAGAAATCTTATTTACAATTTGTTTTTCTCCCAAAAGAGCATCTAAAATCAACTCCCAAACCCTCCAAGAGGATATAAATTTAACCTTGATTTTTTTTTCTTTTTAAAAAAAAAGGAAACTGCTAAGCTATCCCTCCCCACTTCTACAAATAAATATGGCATTGAACAGAAGCCGATTTGGAAGGGTCCTCTGTAGCTCAATCTGTAGATCCCAAGAATAAATTAGGGTTTCAGAATTTCCTGGTCTTCAAATTGTTTCATTCCATTGCTTGAGGTATAGAATTTGCCTTGGTTAGTCAGAATCCCCATGAAGCTCCATGCCCCATCAGCTGAAACTTGGATTCTTCTTAGGTATTCATTTCACTAGCCTGTATGCTTCAACCGCACTTGCGGTACTGTTTTGGTTACGATCTTGGGCTGAAGGATGGTTTTACTGCATCCCATCTTCCTCTGCGCAGCCTCCACCAACTGTGAAACGGAACTCCTGGAGGTTCGAAACCCCATGGAAGTGCACGAAAGCGCCAGCCACTACAAAGACGTGAAAGAGCTGATGGGAGTGGAACTGCGGAAAAGAAAACACTTCTATTCAGCCGGGGTACTTTGGGTTGTAGTGCTACTCTGTCTCCAAAAAAGCCACACATTCAGCTGAAGTACACAGTAACACGTAGCAGTACCTCAAACCACAAGCTGCAAAGTTCTCCAAGTTGTGCGCTGAAAGCCCATCCCTCTCCTATCATTAGCAAAATAACCAAATTCCCCCCACACACACACTCTACCCTTTCCTTCAGTCATCTTAACCAGCTGGCCAAACAACAAATATGCTACATAAATGCTATAGCCCATCTTTGTGAAGGGACAAGGATAATTTCAGAGCTTTGGGCAAAAGGCTTAAGTGGGACACTTGTAAAATGAGTTCCTCCTCAACACACACTGGTGGTTTATTAATAACAAGGGCTATCTCATACAGCTAGTATGTTCAAACTCTGCTCTGGTCACAGGCATAAGTTTTACCAGGTGGATTTTCAGAACGTTGTTATTTTATTTCTCTGCCAAAGAGAAACAGATCAGTAAAAAAAAAAAATGGTATTATATTAAAACCTAGAAACAACCAGATGTTGTGAATGAATGCCCAGGATGCTATTGATTATAGTACAGCAGAATGAAAACCATGAGGGAGCTACATGACAAAGCATGCCCTTGTTTGAGGGAAGCCATACCAATATGGATAACACTCTTGGGAAATTTCTACAAATGTGTATTTGCAGGCTCCATGGGAAGCTTGGAAAAGAGTTGGTGGTACACCAGTGCTTTTGGAGCCTAGCTCATTGCCATAACAAGGCTTTGTTTGGCCATTTAAACAAATTTGGCAACCTGTGCTGTGCAAAAGCCACTCAAACAACCCAGGCCTCATTCTCACTTCTGATCTTTTTAGGGGCCTTAAACTATCCCAGTGGAAGTACAGTGGCCTTCCAAAGGTCCACCTCCCTCTCATCTCTACTCTTGCTCTATCCAATTTCTTTCTTTACATCTTCCCCACATATTTGCCCTCTACAGTCTTCATGATCCTTTCCCTCACATAAATCCCTTCCATCTGGGCCAGAGATCCCTCCAAGTCTACCATCTCTATCCAGCGTTTTCACTGCCTGCACATGATGACGAGCCAGACATGGTAAAGATCCCGGAGAACACACTGAACATCAGAGAAATAACCATGCACTATTCTGCACAGAAGCAAGGTAAGATGTGTGTTTGCAGGATCCTCAACATTCACACAAAAAGGTTTGCAACATTGCTTACCCACCTATTAAAGTTATCTACTAGATGTGCTGGGGTGAATTTGCACACCAGCAGTTACCTCGGACCAGCCAGCTTGTGATAACTCAGCAAGAGAGGCACCAGGTAAGCCAGGCTCAGAGAGCCCACGGTGGTTTGGCCCCTTAAAACCCTACACTTCTGGTGCAGCAGTTTGATACTTGCAATAAGAAAACATAGACACAACATCCTCCAGCCTCAAGGGGAACCAGCTTTCACGTTGGTCTCCTCAGCCAGTCATTCTGTAGACTCACCCAGATGTCACACTTGCCAGGGAAGAATCTCTCCGGGATGCGGGCAGCATATAGTGCAGCACCAGTGATGTACAGGCATGCCATGAGTGCCAGCCAGCCTATCTGCCCCATTGTGGCTGCCTTCAGGAGCCCCTCAGAGATGACAAAGTGCAGGGTGGGAATAACCCCACTAAGACCCAGACCTAGAAATACTCCTGGGAGGTAAAGAAAACGTGGGAGAGTCAGATTTGAACACAGTGGTGGTAAAGGGAGACAATGAAAACACAAAAGCTATTGAGGAAAAAAACCTCAGTATTTGCCAGAGCAGCAGAAAGGTGACAGCTCTTGAAGCTGGAGGTCCCCAGAAAAGCTTTACTGGAGAGGAAGTTAAAGAATGCACAGACTTCCTTCATATACCAGAAGCTACTTAGTTATACATTCCAGCAGATACTGAAATATTTCATTTAGTGACTGCATCTGCCAGCTTCAATGTAACTTAAGCCAGTTACACGTCTTGGACTGTAGAGGGCACTGAGACTACATGAACTATGTCTCACTTCACCGTAATTTCGAGAGCAAGACAACAAGGAGACACGACAAAGAGATTATTTATCATATACCATACAAGTAGTCCTAGGAAACAAAAAAGTAGCATGTGAGGCTCATCTGATCTGCCATATACAAGAACACTGTTTATTAATTCAGATTTTAGCAGCAAGTACAGAAATCTTGTAAAAACAGTGTGCATGGGGGGAATAATCACGTCCCATCCACAGTTTTTAAATTTGGAAGAATGAACTTTCTGAAGCTACACCCACAGCTTATCCAGGAAATTTAGATTTACTGGAGACAGCACATGCAGGTTAAGTAACAAGAAATGTTACTATTTAACCCAGTTGTGTTCAGATTCCATAGCCGTCCCCTAAAGCCTTCTCTTCCTACCTCAGAATGTGAAACCAAATCTGGTTTTGTTCTTTTGATCATGTGAAGAGAAAAAAATACGCCCTTTGTCTTAAATATGTATTTTATCTAGGAAAATCATTCAGATTAATTAAATCATTCAATGATGTGCTAGTGTCTAAGCCTAGTATTACAAAACCAAAAGACAAACAGCAGAAGGAATATACACATACACACACCAAACAGTCAGTCAATTTTTGAGAGAGCAAAGTTGCTAGATATAGCTAGAAACACTTTGCACTACCTTTCCTACTGCATGTGTTACTGTCCATTTCAGGAATGCACTTCCAGGACTTGCACCAGCCCTTATCTGTGCATCCAGTTGGCTATAATCAATGCTGAAAGAAAACCCATCAAGCTCCCAATCCAAGAATATTAGCTCTCTATAAAATTAAGCTCTCTTAACACTTCCCAAAACGGTTTTTCCAAGCAGCAAGTAGGAAGGAGGAAAGGCAGTCAAGAAGCAAAACAATTAACTTCAGGTCTTACCTGCCCTTACACCCCGGTATTCAGGGGTTGCAAACATGTCCCACTGTGAGACAATTATGGCTGCGATGCCCAGGACACAAATCACAATCAGGTAGATGAAGCAAGGCTGAGGGTTGCAATAGAAGGAGTAGTACAGCCATGGTACAAAGCTGCCCATTATGAGAAGTGCAATGCCAGAATAATCCAGCCTGGAAGGAAACAAAAATCGATTTGGTAAGAAATGCAAACCTTTGGAAGTCTTCATACCAACAGTCTCTTCTTCAACAGACCACCTGTCTACTTCGTACTGCAGAATGAAGTTGCTCGCACTATTGCAACTTACTTCCCGATGGCAGCTCTTGTACCAATGCCCTCCTACAGTAATGGATTACCGTGATAGTCAGCTAGTAAGGCCATTTTGGGACAGTCATCAGCAACACATACAGCAGCCTTTAGACCAAAGCCTTCTGAAGGCAACTCGGATTTAAGCTTCAGATGAGGAAAAAAGCAGCACAAGAGCCCTCTGAACATAAAAAAGGGCACACAGTATGTTGTGAGAGCACAGCCAACACAAACACTTTAGCATCTGACAAGCATGAGTTAGCTGGGCATCAGCTTAAGTGACCACTGGGGAATAATGTCACAATTTTTCAACCACGCTGTTTTTCTATACAGCAGTGAAGAAAAGGAATTCCTACAGCCATTGCTTTTTACCGCACCCTAACAAAATGCTCTTACAAGAAATGATGGAGTTAATTTTTCAGTAGGGGACTTTAGCTGCTGGGCTGCTTTAGAGGTGGTCTTGCAGATTACACAATCCTAGGTTGAGTAATCTTAGGAAACATGAGAAATTTATCAGCCAGCCAAAAAAGAATGCGTAGTAAAACCAAAAGACCAAAACATCTTGACACGTATTGTGAAGTTGTCTCACAGAAGTTTAAGATTCAAAGTTAGTCAGAATAGTTGAAATGACAAGAAGTGACAGTTGCATTTAAAATTCAAAGTCCTGCAACTAAGCTTTAGGTATATTACTTACAGCAGCAGGATGCATACACACGCCTGCCAAACAGCAGAAGATGAAGGAGTTTAAAGACTAAAACAGCAGCACAAAATGCTGAAACAAACCATAACTAGAAGGAGCCGCGTCGAATCTCTGCTCAACTCTGTTCACGCAGTCATGCAATGAGCAACTGCTATGCTGGGGCTCCAAGCATAAATCCCAACCCTGTTTTCCCACCTGTTTCCTATTTGGCCTACCCTGTCCTCTAGGCACTTACTTGGAGAAGAGCCGGGAAACACCTTCTGAGTGGCAATAAACTGTGTGGAAGAGCCATGAGAAAGAAAGGCAGAGTATGGCTCCCAAGAAGAACAATCCAACAACCACTTTCTCCTGCACAGGTGCTACAAAGGACATGTTTGGCCGAAACATGTAGAAGATTCCCAGGCAAAGGAAGAACACACATCCTGAAAAACAGTAAGGCAGAAAGGTGTCAAGTTCATGCATACTGAAAGCTTTTCTTTCTAAAAGCACGACTTTAATGTACAGGAGCACTAAACATAGGAGGTGCATGACAACCAGCAGCACACATGCAGAATAAAGTGCTGCCCTACTTCAGTTATGCATTCCAACCCTATTTCTGTCTCAGACTGATTCAATGAAGACTTGCATGGACTCTGTATTTTTAATCGTTTTGCAGGATGCCTGACAACTTGTTGGACATTCTAGAACAACGAATAAATCTGTTGCAAATGTAAAAAGAGAAGGGGATAGTTCAAAGAAACCCTTTCCCTTCAAGGCTCCTTGCAAGTTGAAAACCCTCATACAAGGTGCAACTTAACTGTGTTCCTGTGGCACGAAATATGATCTTAATTAACACCTACACACTTGGGAATAAAGAATATCTACTGGTAATTTATTAACAATCAGGAAATTTTTAATCCATTCCTTTGCATTGAATGCAAATTAAGAAAGTCCCATCCAATCCTGGTGGGATAAAACTAGGAGAGGGGTACTACCCTGTTAATTTAACGGGTTACTAATGGCATGATAACGCTGACCACCCCACACCCCTTTATCTTGCTCTCAAAGAAAAAGAGCAATGAAACCAATTAGCATTAGAGCAAACTGAAAATACCTAGAAGATGTGTCCAGATGTTACCAGTCTCTGTATGTATTCTGAAGATACTCTTGAAACAAGCCCGGAAGGAAGGCATAGGCGGTCTGTGTCCATGCAACAGGTAGTCATTGTCCTTCAGCCAGTCAGGCAGAACATCATGGGGAATGACTCTCCATCTGCCCTCCCATACCTAGAAGTTAAAAGATTTTAGTTAAATGCAGCAAATTGAGTTCCACTGATGTATGGCAAAAGTCAGAAAACCTGTATTAGTAAAAGTGTTAATCTATGAGTACAGTAAACAGAAAAGTGTTGATGGGACATCTCTGGGGTAAAGGCTTTACACTTGAAATACTATGCTTAAGTCACTGTTCCCTATTCAAAACAGTATCATTATGCAGCATTTCATTAAACGGGAAAGCTATTCGCTTTTTTACTGCTAATGAAGGGAAAGCATTTAATTCATTTCCATGTTCTGTTATTTTTACAGATCATTCTTTCCCCTTAATTGAAGAAGCCTACACCTAGCTCTCTCCAAGAAATAAGTAAGTAAAAGTCTGTACTTCCAACCACAAGCCAATCTATGTATCTGCTAGCATTTGGGGCAGTCTAGCAAAAAAGCTACCCATCAGTACTAATATGGGTCAGAAAGGATGAAGTGGCAAGAGTCTTGTGAGAAGTGTCCAATCCCTTATCCAGGTTGGAAGAAAAAAAATGCTCCCACACTCCCAAACCAAACAGTGACAGATAAGTTAAGGCAACTGTCACTGAGAAAAAAATAAGAAGAACCTTGTATTCCAAGGTTGAGCTTAAGAGTTGTGATTTTGCAAATCTAGTCCCTTAAGAGATAGGCTGGAGTGGTATTATTAAAGGCTGTACCTGTTGCCTGGGTTGAGAGGATTTTTAGCTCTGGCATAAGATGGAGGTTTTTAGCTGCTAAAGGTAGGTGGTTTTACACTACATAAGCAAGAGTGAATTCTGAGAAGCTGAGGTTTTTTTTTCCCCCCTCTGTTCCCATTGCAGTAATAATACTAGCTTGTAAAAACCAAACAGTGACAGATAAGTTAAGGCAACAGATCCATGACTCTCAATTCCATCAGATTTCTTCTTTCAAGGGAGAGAAAGTGTATGTGCACCCATGTATTCTTGCAGCTGGTTCCAAATGAAAAAAAAGTGCACAGGTGTTCTTAGCACTGCTTCAGTAACACAAGATACATGTAGTCTTCAGTTTGGCTTCAGAAGCAGCACTGCCAAGCAGAGGGGTATCAGGGAATTGCTTTATGTACCGGGGTTGTTTCTGCAGTGTTCCTTGGATTTGTCGTCTGGTTAGTAATACAGGAACGAGCCTGAAGAATCCTGAAACACTAAGTTTAAAAAGCTACATTCTTATTTGTTTCAACAAGAGCCCAGAGTTTTTAATTCAGTCCTCCACACTCCTTCATGGAAGCAAAACAAAACTTACCAGAATAACCACCCAGTTAAAGACCGGGTTCTTAAATACATTAAACAAGAAAATAACTGGTTTACTTCATGAACCAAAAATTTGAATTGAAGCAGGAACAGCAGGAGGGAATTCATTTTACACAATCCACCCTATAGAACATCTAAAAAGGGGAAAAGGTGTAGTAAAAGAACCAAAAAAACCCATCACCCAACAAAACAACCTCCACACAAAAGAAGACCAAGTAGTTAGGGCCTCTCTCTAAAAACATCAAAGAATAGTTCATAAAACCAGCAGGAACAAGTGAATAAAGGGACATCACTCCTTTCACCAAGAAAGGAGGGCCAGGGACTGATGCAGCCCCATGACTCTAAAAAGTAGCAAAATTTGAGCCAAGGTCAGCAATTACAAAATCTAATGGATTTACTTAGATATAGTTGTAACACAGCCTTATTTTCTTTTCAAGTAACGGAACAAAGCTTATTCTACAATGGATGCAGATGGTGCTGGAAAAGCAAAATATTTGCAAGTCTGAAGAAACCTGGAAAAAAAAAATGACCTTGTAAATGAAAGTGCCTCGAGCCAGAAGGCTTTTATTCTCCTTTGCACTCACAGGTGTTTCTCAAGCAAGACTCCTCAGTTGCATGATCAGCTTTAGAATCTCATTTTGTTGTTATCCCCATTGTTCCATGCTTTACAATTTATTCATTTATGACAGACTGAGATCCTGAGAAGCTGTAGTGTTACTAATAAGAGAAGCCCACTCAGGGATGGCAAGTACCTGTTCTCCCTCACATTAGTATCACAGTTGCTGCAGGTACAGTCTGTTGCCCACTGGAGCTCCATAAAAAACTAAACTACTTCAGCAGTTTCCATATGCCCTTACCTTACACACAAATTCTTCCATTCTCTCCATAGCATGGTGGGCTTGTAGAAGAGGTGACATACCCATAAACCCTTCATCTTCTTGAGGCGACTCATCATTGTGTTCACAATCCTCAGAACACTGGGGGAAAAAAAATATAGAGAAAATGCTTTGTAGAAAGATGAACAGAGAAAGGGGACATTGTTTTCCATACAAAACTATGATTTGAAGTCTTGGCAAATAAAGAAGTCATCTTTCCTTGTACAGCACTGAGGAAGGAATTCAAAAGAACCAGCAAAAAAATTATTACATTCTTAGGTATCTGACAGCAACTTGCATGTCTAATCCATTTTGCACATGTTTTCACCAGGTTTGGAAGAAAGCAGGATTCTTTTGTAAGTTATGCTTCATTAAAGCCCAAATATGGAGTCTGAGGCTTGCAGCCTGCCCACCTCCGGGGAAGGATTACTTCCTATTTTATGTTTCAATGTCACTATACCTGCCTTAATGCCTCTACTGCATATCTGGCATTTTAGGATAATAAAAGGCAAGCCAAGGAGAGGAATGCATTTACCTTGTTTTAAATGCTTCACCTCAATTTTTAGTTCAAATCTGAAGATCTAGTCTGTTTAACTGACACTTCTGTTCAGCTCATAATCCAGTAATGGGCACTTCCTCATTTGTTTGATTTTCAAGGTATTTCAGAAACCAGTATGAAGCTTCTTCCAGTTAGACAAAAGCCATTTATCAAAGAAAAGCAGTAACAGACATCAGAATTTTAAGCAAAACTCAAATAAAGAGAAACATCATATCCCTAAGGTGTACCAAGACAATTATGAAAACAAAACAAACAAAAAACCCCCACTTAGCCTGGATATTCAAGCTGGTAGACATCACTAATAACTTCATAGGAATGAGGTTTGGTACTCTTCTACCCTATGTTGACTTATCACATCATCTACATATTATGATACACACTAGCTTTCCATTTAGGAAAAAAGCAGGGGGGCCACAGAAGTTCTACATTCCTGTTTGCTTACTACAATGCCCATGGCCCATCAGAGACTCCATTCAATGCTTCAGCTTCCAAGGTAAACAAGTTCAAGAAAGCTAGAAAAGAGAGAATGAGCCTTTTGTAGCCTTCAGGCTTGACACAGAAAGCTGCCACACGCCTTGTGACCAAGCCAAGAAAGCCCCACAATCCCTACAGAGACTGGCCTCATCCATATGACAAGCCACAACATTTTTTTCTCCCTCCTACTCCTATATCAAGGTTAACTACTTTAAAATTGAGATTACTTATCTATAATGCCATCCAGAGTGACTGAGAATCTAGTATATAACCTCATATACCTTATCTATGAATTATTATCAGTAACGTTCAGGTTAGTGTCCTGAAGCTTGAGTCAGAGATCAGATCTGGCTGTGCATTTGTCCCCCCGTTACAGCTCTCTCCTCAGAGTAAGGCCTTATTAACTATTTCTGTCAACAAGTCAGCTGAACAAGCTGCTTAAGACTTTCATTTTTTAATAAATAAAAGATTTCTTCCAACCTACTCTGAGCTATCTAGATTCTTCAATATTTGGGGGTTTTAAGAGAGAGAGAAAAATGACACGCCAATACTTGCTTTTGTACCTGAGGCTTGCAGTACGCACTGAAGTTTCATTTTTTGAAGCAGTCCCCCCCCACATAGTTCTTGACCCAATTTTGCTTATCCAGAAATGCAGATGTCTGCTATGTAATACATAATATACATCCTTCACATTTTCTATATGACCTCACGTTTGTCCACACTAGAACAACTTGATTGACTAAACGAATCTTTGTACGTAATCCATGCCCCTTGTACTGTCTACTTGCCTTCATTTATCATTCCAGCCAACGCCCCCGCTGAGCGAGTCTGGGCAATGATTTCACATTTTATAGCAGATGATTGACATAAATATTGATCAGCTCTAGGCACATCCTCCAGCGGTATGAGACAATGTTAAATAAGCTCTCATTGCCTAGATTATCCCATTAATTCTATTGAGAAAGGCATCAGGCAACACCGAGATGTAAGTAGGTTTAATACCCTTCTAAAATAGGCACATGTCCTGTTGGACCAGAAAGCGTATTAATAAAACACAAATTTGGTTTCATTCTGACTCAACAACATTCACTGAAATTATTTCCCACACTGTCGATTTTACAAGCTTTTTCTACTAATGGATCTCTCTGGTTAGGATTCTCAGTTTTCAGTATTATAAATAATTAACTCAAGGTCATAGAAACATAGACTAGTTTGGGCTGGAAGGGACTTTTAAAGATCATCTGGTCCAAGCCCCCTGCCATGGGGGTCTGGATAAGATGTTCATGGTAGTCTGCACAATCTTACAAATCAAAGAAATCTTCAGTTTCCAAGAACATACCTTGCAGAAAAGCAAGGCTGGTGTTTAAGTTCCAACGCACTTGAGACAAGAAGCACTTGCTATGCCTTTTAGCTACTCTAGAATTCTCTCCCCCAGCACCACCCCATGACCAGCTGGAATGGGGTGACCAAGTTAGTAAACTTCAATTTACAAAACTGGGTGGACTGAAGGAAAAAAGGTCCCTTACAGAATCAAAGCCTGTATTCATTGCAGTCTGCCCAGTGACTCAAAGCCAAAAAATGTCCATTTCCCCCTCTCCACATACTCCCCATTTCTAGAATGCTGGGAAGGTTTAAATTTGAACAGACGGTAAAGCTCGAAGAGCACAGCTATTTATGAACTAGTCCAAAATCTTTGCATTTTGGCACTGTGCCTACAAACAAATCATTACTGAGCTTCTTTTAGTGATAAAAAGAATTCATATCATATATACAGTCCAGATTACTGCCAGAAAATGGAACTGATTTTACTATCTCCTTCCTGCCATTAAGCTGCAAAATTAGCATTCAAGGAAAAAAAAAACCCTAAAGCTCAGCTTCTTAGCCCTTTTCTTGCTAAGAAGGCAAAATGAGATCCGTTCTGCGACGTCCGTCCTCTCTTGACTCCTTCCCGCAATGTCCCATTAGAAAGAACAGTAAACTGCACTTCTTGGAAGCTGGAAGTCTATACATGGAGTACAACACCAATGCCAGTTTTCATTTGGAAATCTGAAGGAGTCTATCAACCTTTGATTCTTCAGACAATGGCTGAAGGGAAAAAAAAGCCACTTTTCTGTTCAGAAGGTATATTGTTGTAAAATTTTCACTGTGACAAGTTCCTTCGTACCCTGAGATTCCTATATTCTCTCTTCTTTGGCTGATTGTATCAGAAATTCAGTAATACCTCTAGAACATAACATAAGCAAGCATATGCTTTAGGACCTGTTTTCCACTATTTCTAAGTCCTGCCCACAGAATCACATTTTAAAATTAGGAACACATTGGGTAAATAATCTCACTTGTCTAAGACCATGCAAGAAATGAGAACCCAGAACAAAACTCTGATATTCCCACTTTTAATGCAGCATGGTATATCCTGAACCAAGGGCTTCCAGAATAAATTTTTGCCTTTGTACTTTCTAGATCATTGGCCAAAAGGACTCTCACTTGTCTAATCTTTCAGATATTCTCTTACGTCATCTAATTTTCTCAATTTCTTTTAAAAGCTCTCTAATTTTGACTAAATTCTGTGAAGTCTTTAGATCATTTTAAGAGTATCTTGAAATAAAAATTCTCATTCACTTGTAACAAGCAAACTTGTTGCAATCATCAGCTGTCATTCTTCTGCTGCACGTATGCAGCAATGCGTAGAATCAGTCTTACATACAAATCAGAGATCATGGCTTCTGTATACTTATACTCTAGAGTGTCTGGCCACTTAATTCTACAGAAATGCCAAACAATCCTTCCCATTTTATTCCTACACCCTTTGCAAATTCATAGAGCGTTAAAGCTACCAACAAATATAGTACAGATACCTAATGAGATGGAAATTATACAACAGAAATATAAATGCATCCTGAGTTGAGTAACAGTACCAGAGAATAAACTAAACCTGAAGGACAAGTGACAATGGCCGGAAGAAAATAGTTTTACTGGTTTATCCATATTCACTTTATTTTGGGAAGTTTTCCAGATTCTTTTGTGATAACACTGATAGACAAGAAGGTAAAAGAAAGAGGTAGAAATCATTCTTCTAAACCAGAATTTCAGAGTGTGCTTTGGTAGGGATAGAAAAGGTTTAATGCCAAAACCAAGACTTAGAGCACCAGAGCAAACAAGAGCAAGAAACCTAAGAGCCCAGGTGCACACTGCCCATCATTAAATAAGTTTATTTGAACATTAAAATCTCCCTCTTTTATAGCAATGGCACAAAAGTTTAAAAAAAAATAGTTTACATTTAGTACAAGAATTTGTTGCCTGAATACAGTCCAAAAAAATCAGATTACATAGCCAAAGACCCTGTTACAGACAAAACTACAGTAAAACCCACTCTAGTAAATGCAATATACTTCTCTTGTCTACTACAACAGCTTATCCTTCTCACATAGATTAACAGTTTTTATACTGTCGCTTTCAAATCTGTTAACAGACACACTGTTTATTAATGCCCCTACTATGGAAAAGCCTGTCAGAAGTCAAATCACAAGAATAGAAAAGGATTCCAGAAACCCTTCTCCCACTTCTGAGAAAGTTGTGTTATCTGGACTTCATGTGGTAAAAAAGTGTAGTTTCTTGAGGTCTGTAGTTTCTTGATGTCAGTTTAAAGATTTCTAGAAAGTTTGAGAGTTTGCACAACCACTACTTGCACCGGTGACAAGCAAGCTCTTGTTCATCATTTCAGACTGCAATTTTGCTAGAAAACATCATCAATTCGTGTTCATTAAAGTCTGCAAACTGAAGTCAGACTTGAATGAAGCCACCTAAGCAGCTTACTCTGTCAAAAGTGGCCCTCTTCTCCCTCATCCCCATCTTCCTTCACACTGCTTCTGGCACCCCTCTGATCCTTGGGTTGATTAGCTGATCCAATGCTAATCTGGCAGAAATATACTCACATTTTTGCTAGGTGAGCTTCCTATTAGGTAATAAAGTCAGTTCAGATAACCAAGGGATTTAAGGAGCTCAAGCTAGTGCAACAGAAAGGAAGGGAACATCAGCTCCCATTTTAACGAGATCCACTGCAGAATACTTTCTGTGGATCATGTTCAAGGCCAAGTTTCTTTTTGACACATATCAGTTGGATGCCAAATGATCTCCAGTCCCCTTTTTTGTAGTGTTTAGCAGTTAGAAAGGAGCCTAAGAACCTAGTTAGGCATGGATTAAGGAAAGTTAAACTAATGACCACTTTAATAGGCTGCTGTGTTCTCAAAAATTCCAGCAGATTTCAGGACTGCACTTTCAGAAATTTGATGGTTTTCACTGGTATTTGGTGCAGAACCAGAAGCACACGTGTTAACCACTAACACTAGTAACTGCAATACAAGTCTCCTAAACCCCAGAAAGGGCAGAACTTGAGGGTCTAACTGACCATGCACATACCTATGTAGTATTAAGCTCTAGAGTTAATGAAGTCCCATGTCTCAAAGCTCAGCTGTTTGTGATGCCAATTCACCATCAAGACACCACTGGTTCCCTAAAGCTACCGTCACAGGAATTTCCAGAGCGTGATGTGTAATGTTCTCGTTGCTTCCTCCAGCTGCTGATAGATGCTCCCCCACTCTCTTCTTGATCTGTGTCCTGACAGAATTCTGTCTCAGTACAAACAAATCATTGTAACACAGGCAAGACAGTTCAGAAAAAGCAAATCTCTTGACTAACACAAAGTTGTGGGATATTATACAAGTCAGTAGGTATTTACGATTCTCCTCTTAAAATGCAAGTTCAAAACCATATGCTGATGCATTACAATACTACTGTTATCCCCTATATTAATCTGAAGTCACAAAGTCTAGACATGAACTTGGAGTTCTTGCTCTTGTTTATCTTGATCTCATCAGATGAATGATTAATAGTGTTTAACATGACATTCAAGTCATTTAATGTTTCTTGGGGCAGCATGCCAGATTCAGTAACTCGAGAGCATCCAGCATAAAGGCCAAGATACTTTCATGGCTATAATATAAAAATGCTGTTTTTCTAATTGCAGTCCTGTAACATCTTTTTTTTTTTCAGCAACTCCTCTGTGCCCATTCTGTCAACTGACCTTTTATCAACTGGTCTTTCACAAGAGGGAAGCAGTGATAGGTGGTGCCGTGCCGCGCCACTTCTCCTACAAGCCCATGGCACATTTTTCAGAATTTCATCAGCTTATGTTCTTTGGATTGTAAGTAATTAACTGGAAAAGCACAGCACATTAAAACTTTCCCTGACTTCCCCTAACTTCTAGACATACCAAGTTATTATTTTAAAATAACAGCTTTGTCATTTAGAGTTTACATTCTCTCTTAATCTGACAGACTTGTAAATATAGACACACCACAGTTTCCAAAAGGCTAACTACATTCACCCTCTAAGCCAGGGTGCGCAAAGCTGTTTTTGCTGTCATGGGACCAAAAAAAGTCTCTCATTAGTGCTGTGCCAAAGACCCCTTCAGCCTATTGGTCAAAATGTTAAGTACTTGAAGGTTCCTGGAGCTTAGTATTTTTCCTCTGTAGGTCACCTTCTTATAAAAGCTGCACTCCATTTAATATAGCACTTGGAAACAGTTTTATACAACCGGTCACGGGTGACTGCTTGCTGGCACTCATTAAAAACAAGCACTAACATTTAACACTCGTTTAGCAAATAGTCCTAGGACAAAGTCACATTTTGGCTTCAGCAACCTTGCTAATACACCCTTATTAGAACTAGCTCCCTCGTTAAATATCTTCAGATAAAAAGGGTTTGTTGAATCTCTAAGCAGTAGCAACTACCGATTTTCTGTCAATGCCCAGTACTTGACAAGGAGCAAAGACCTCAATGCCCACATGTGCTCATCAGTGCACTTTGGGGAAAAGCCTGTAGAAATTGCTTCTATTACAGAAGACTCCCATATGCCATTTTCTGCTCCCCCGTCATTGTTAATCCTGACGGCAGAAAAAGAAAACAAGCATACGGGCTTACTGAAAAAAATGTCCTGTTAAAAAAAAATAAACAAAGAGACTGAAAATGTACTGCTGAACTTAACATAAGAGCAGAGTCAAGCAATCAAAAACAGTTAGAGGAAGATGCAAATTAATCCACCAGTGCAACATTATTTTTCTCTGTCACTGCAAAAGGCCATCACGTCCACCATTGCTGCCCAAATCAGACAGACACGATCTCTAAGAGAACAAAGGCAAAAACTGTGGAACCTAACCCTTGCCCAGGGAAACACTTGCACCACTGAATTATAAAGAAAGCCACTCCCTGTCTCCCCTAGTTTCAACACAGAGCACAGCGAGCAATGGTTATGAAACCAGCTGGCAGGCAGCAAACTCAGGGTACCAACACTTCCCCTCTCAAAGAGCTGAGGCTTTCCAGACTAATAAGAGACAGTAGAACCCAGCTGCAACTCAACAAGCCATGACCTATTACAACTTTCTTGTTAATTCACATGAGTGTTTTCTGGAAGACAGGGCAGACAGACAGACATAGCCATATCCCACACGTTACCAGCCTTCTGGGCAGAATACTGCCTACTCATTGTTGTCTAGGCACCAGTTTCTGTCTTTTCTGCAGACATTCAAGCTCTAAAAGTCTGTTAATAAACCAGGCACAGCAACTGTCAGGGAAGGATGCATCAGCATCTGACCAACTTGAGCCCATGGAGCCAAGAAACCATCTCCATAGACATACCACATGTCTTTGTACTGTTTAAGTGGCAGTATTTGGAGATACTCTCCTCTGTGTATCCAAAAATGCTTTGCTGCATTAAAAAAAAAAAAAAAAAAAAGGCGAAAAAACAATCGTGGATTCAAGAACTTACTTCAATGACTAGCAGTCAGTAAAACATGCATTATTTCCAGTGCTTAGAACAGCAAGTGAATAAGAAATTCAGATGTTAATATCTTTCGACCTGAAGTAAAATGCCAATTCACATGCTTTCAAAGAAATAACATTCTTTCCCTAAAAGAGCTGCAAAAATGGAGGAAAGGAAGAGGTGATAAAGTAGTCTGCAGAACAGCAGATTTTGAACATAATCTGCTTTAAAACAAAAGAAAACATGTTTTGGTGGAACCTCAAATTCTGTTATGTCAGGCCTCTCCCATACACACTCAGAAGACTACCTCTACCAACAAAACCCATAATGCAATGCAGGAAGAAGGAAAATAGAGAAGCAGATTACACATTTTTAATCATAACTCCAAGTACCAATAGTAAAATGCTAGACTGAAAATAAAGCTAAATTATTTCAAAATGAGCAAGAAACTTGCAAGTAAATCTATAAAGGAAAAAAATTTAAGGGGATGAGAATTTATGAATAACAGCTCCAGAAAGACTATTCTTAAGACTCAAATGTCTACCTTTGGCCTTTGAGACTTCACTTTTCATTCAGACAGCATGCACCATAAAGACAAGTTGACAATTCTGTGAATTCACATGCACCTTTCTGAAAATACCAAAACTATTTTTGTAGGCAATACATACAAACTTCCGTAACAGAAAAGGCTTTGAGTTAAGTTCTATGATTCAAGTTAAAAGTCTTGAGTCAGTTGTCACCTTCCAATTATTCGAAAACGTTTCTCTTGTACCTGAAAATCTGTTACATCCTTCTGTTTCCCTCATTCAAGTCACTTTCGTATTTATGCTCTAGAAAGACTCTTGTAGTTACATGCAGGTATCATGAAATTTGTCAGAGGTCAAGTAAGTTCCACTTGAAGTCAAAACCCATGCTCCCTGAGAACCAATTCAGATGAGTATTTGTCTAAATTTCTTCTGTCCACTCAGATGACTGGAGTGTTACGTGTACCTCCTCCCAAACCCTTACTATATGTTATCAAACACTTCAGAGCAACAGGTCTCCACTTCATGAGTGCATTTCGGTGCCACACAGGACAACTGCACAACACAGCTCAACTGCATGAAAGGAATCATCATTCAGGAACAGAAAAACCTGATGATTTGAATAAAGGCAAAGAAAATGGTTCTTTTGTTTACCTCCTGTCACTAGCAGGTTAAAGTATAGAAAGAAAGAGTCAAGCACAGGTTTTTAGGGCTGCAGAAAAAGCCCATTCATCAGGTTGTAAGAAGTCACATACATTTGATTGTGTCATCTTAACAAAGCCACAGTAAGAGATTTCCTTAGGAGCTATCAATGCTGGAATTACAAAGGCAGCTGAGGCACAGAAAGACTAGGACAGGGTAAAGAATTACATCCCAAAGGCTAGGCAATCCAGCGTACTACAGGACGGAAGCACCTGCTGAAAAATGCCTTATCAGCACATACACAGCACATGTAAACTAGAGAAAGGAAAAAAAAGTTTAAAACAGCTGGAAGAAAGAAGAATTATGCAGCTTGGCTGATCCCTTCCTTTCTCACCACCAAATCCCTAACATTCAGGTACATGGTCACTATTTCTCAAAGTCACAGAAGGTACAGCACTCACCCGCCACTAAACTAACTGCATGTTTAAACAAGATAGCAAGATGTGTATTTATTCTTTGGAACAGATACTTGGAAGACGGGATAATCTATGACCTCTAATAGAGAACACAGAGTTATGGGATAAAATACAGACTAAGAGGTTCAAGTGTAAAAGGATATTGATCTTATACATTCCATATCTTCTTATAAGCATCATTATAAAACTGGCACATTAACAGCACTGGCAGACAGATGCAGCTGGTTTATTATTATTTTGGATAAGCATGCTCAATACAGCTATTAAGCCTTTGCTACATGCATTCAGTGAGTGCTACAATTTATATTAAGTAGGCCCTTTCACATAATTTTTAGTTCACAGCTATGCAACCACCCAGGTAGGTTACTGGTGCCAGGGACAAAGGCCTCAGCAAAAACTTTTAGGGCTAAATTTTATTTCTTAATACCACCTCCACCTTTCCATGAAGATGCTTTATTTCTAAAGAGGACCAATATTTTGACCCATCAAAATTAGAAATAGATGGCATACAATGCAAGCTCGGGGGGGGGGCGGGAAGATGGAAAATAATTCTGAACAATACAATGGTAGGCTTCCACACACCTCCTTAGAAAAGACTACTAAAATAATTCATCAAAAGCAGCTACTACCTCTAAAGAGCACAGACTGCTTCCTCCTATGAGTAGAACAGAAAGTGATATACAAGTAGGCAGAGGGAAAGGAATCTTGTATAGGAGACTTTGGGGCAGATTTTATATAACAGAGCTGCAATGATATAAACAGGGTAAGAGGAGGCAAAGGAAAAGTAAACAATGTAATATTATCACAGGATAAAAATACACACCTTTTTACACTAATGCCTCATGTCTTAGGCCCAGTAAATTTTGGGGAAGTATTGCATCTATTAGAATACATCTGTATTATGATATTCAAGGAAGTCAATACAATTAGCTTGACATAAGTAGAAGCATTTAAAAGCATATTAAATGACCAAGGTTGTTCTACCATCAAGACACTATATAGCCCTCAGCTGCTTTCCTTCTCCAACATAGGAATACCTTGATTGTTACCATCAGCTTCAACGTGGCTGCATTTAGCCACTACAATACTAACGCAGCAGTCATCACTGGAGTCCTTTTATAATGCTATGTTTAGCTTGTGTGCCCAAGCACTATTGCCATCTACAGAAGAACAATAACCCTATATTACTGTTAGCTAAACAAGAGCCTCTTCAAAACCAAAGTAAAACCATGCTTTTGAACTAATAAGTCATCTCTACTGAGGCAGTTGCACACAGCCAGGCTGTACAGCAGAGCAAAAAAGTGAATCCTTACTGGCATTCGAGTAACAGCTTTGCTGAGGCTTATACAAGGCAGAGGAAGATATATAGCCTAATGTTTTTTCCAGATTGTTTAGAACACTGCAGTATGTCACATAATAAAGGCTATTTGGCAAGCTAATATTGGTACTTTTGACAGCAGAGTGTTTTTGGATGTTCCATCTGAAGCATCAATTATTCAACCTTTTAAGAAGGAAAAAAAAAGTAAAGATATCGCAGTATTAAAAACAAGAAATCACAGTGGACAGGAATAAAAGTTTAGGCTGAAAAAAAGTCAAAAAAAGCAGGAGGCCGTATTAGGCAGAGAAAATGATGCAGTTAAAGACAGAACAGCAAAGCCCAAATGGCAAAACCAAATTTCTGTGGCGGCAATTTTGAAGACAGGGAAAGAGAGAAGACATCAAATACAAAAAGTTAAATATATTTGTAGTGAACCAAAGCAAAAGAAATACATACTTTTATCATAAGGATGAAAGCAAACACACACACACAAACACCTAACACATGCTAAGAATACCTGAAAAAGCAGAAGAGAGAATGAGAGTACTTTAACGATTTTATTTCCAAAATTCTAAAGTTAAACACTTTGACTCATCCAAATAATTTCTATTTAGCTAAGCAAATGTACAGAAAGAATTATAGGCCATAATCAGTTATGGGCTTTTACTTTGGGCTATTCCATCTGCAGGCAACCAGTAATTCATGTTATTCAACCACAAAAGTCAGAAACAAGAATGAAACAGCCTTCAAAAAAGATGATCCCAAACACAGTCAGATAAACACATGTACGTTCAAAATATCTGCTAGTAGAACTCAACTTTTATTTTTTCTAACCTTAGCAAATTCAGCTATTGGCTAACACTTTGTATCTTATACACACACTTTACAACCTTCCAGGTAATGCAAAGAAAAAGGCTCTGAGTGTTTCCTGTTATCACGATACTGAGAATGTCCTATAGAAGTTTTAGCAGTGTACAACTTAGAGTTGGTTTGGCTTATTAGCCACGAATACCTGTCCTGATTTCTCATTACAAGGACACTTGAAACTAAATTCAGTAAGGGCTCAAACTAATCAAGTTAAGAGAACCTCACACAGGTTCTCGTGTCAGCTGAACTATGGTAGTTGTCCATGCACACACCCAGAATCTGTGGCAAATGCAATTACAGCAACAGCCCAACTCCTCTGCACTGAAGGTTCCGTTAAGTAGCATCAGCGTGTTTTTGCTGATCGCTAAAACCACACAGTTGCTGTAACTGAGCCGATACAGTAAACTCATTAAGCTGTGATAAATTTAATAGTGAGCCTAAGCCGAATGCCTCTTCCACTTAACTGTGCTGATATCCATCTGTATATACCCTGTGAGAAGCATTAATTAAGTTCTGAAATTCTCTGACCAGAAGGTACTTTTGTCCAGTGCTTGGAGACATTACCCACATTCAACACCTAATTAAGCTGTGGAATGCCTTTCCGCAGGATGTTGTCGCTGCTAAAATTTACAAAGGCTCATGCACCAAAAATTCAAAAACAGTGCTACCGGTTCAGGAACTGTGAGCCACCAATTACCGAAGGCTGGGAGAGCGTCCTAAGGAAGTAACACAACATGCTTCACCATCCTCATACTCTTCCTTATGAGTCTGTTACTGGCTTCTGCCCAAGATAAGATATTACTGTGGATGTTTGGTCTAATCCAGTGTGGCCATTCCTCTAATAAGAATGCTTGCAAATGGATTTTTCTGTCCTAATCTCTAAAACGATCGCAATTAGCCAAAGTTCAGATTACATTCAGCCATAGTCAATTAATTGGAAGTTACCGAACAAAAGTCTTTGGATATGAGCAGTGTCTCGGCAGAGAAGAAACCCGTAGAAGTCCCACTTCTTTGAGGAGGGAATAAAAAATATAAAGCTGGTAAACTTACCCTTATGCCCTGTCTTGTCACCCAAGTTCCAATACATTCAACTGAATATTTCTGGCATCTTCCTGGGTTTATTACAATTATTTAGCAGGCATAAAGAGATTGTCGGCTCATGGTTCACATTTCTAGAACTTATTTCAAGCACTTGCATCAAAACTCGTTTTTCCTAGCAAACCTAACAGATACTCATGTAACTTACATTTTCCTGGTCAGAAGACGGAGGTGGGTCCGCTAAAAGAAGCCTCTGCTCAGAGCTGTCTTCTTCGAAGGCTGCCTGTGTTGTTGCAGTGTCAGACATGTGTCCTTTTCTGAGCCGTAGACCTGGCTCTGGAGAACCAGCATTATCGAGTTCCGTTAGTTCATTCATGAGATGCTGGGAGCCTTCTCAAATATTCTGCTTCCTCTTGGTTGGTTTGGCTGATTATGTGTTGGCTCTGAAAGACAAACAGTTTGTATAACTAAACTGAAGTTAAAAAAAAAAAAAAAAAGAGTTGTAAGAGTTGGCTGGAAGAAAAGCATGCTTCAAAGTTACCAAACAGCTATGACAACTGCTTTTATATGCGCCCAAACTCCCACAGGATCAATTACATATACTTCTACACTGCTGGACATTGAATTCTCATCTCGTGAGCACTAATACTTCTGCATCCTAACATAAGTTAAACACAACTGTGAAAGATGATAGAAAGTGAGCTCCATAAAACAGTAAATTCACAAAAGCACAGTGGTGTTTTTATAAAATACTATTTTCATTTTTACAAAGTTGCAAACACTGGGCTGTTAAGTACTTTATTTGTAAATGGTATCATCACAGACACTACAATTACTGTCTTTTTGTAGGTATGAAGCTCATTTCAAATCATCTGGGCTAGTTTTCACCCAAACTAGGACACTAGGTACTGGTATAGCTGCTTGGGTAGTAGCAAGCAAGCAGAGCTCAAGCAGCAGCAACGAACGGTAGACAGACTGCAAGAATTCAGTAGTACACACAGTGATTATGTCTCTCTCGCTTAAATTAACATGTTCACAATTATTAATAGCAATAGGTCTGTACCTTTACTTGTATAAGGAATTAGACCAGACAGATTTAAACACCATTCATTCCATCACAGCAATCAGAAACAGGTAATTACCCCAGAAAACCATAACCCACACTTTCTACTCAGAAAAGTAACTATATTTTACACTTATAACACTGCAAAAAGGATTCAGGGTAAAATTTAACTCAAGATGCTAAAGATTAATTAAATTTGTAGAAAATTACCTAATGACAGCCTGTTAATCTGAGCGCCCTCATCCAAGAGCGTTATTTATCTATTTATCTTATACATCACTCTGCGGTGGCCACTTCAATAGCCAGTCAGGACATACCCGTTGGACACTGGTTGCCTTGGGAGGCACAACAGCCAGAGCACTTTGAAAGCAGAATGCCAGAAGCCATCAGAATGAATTAGCACTCAGCTGAGGTTTCAGAATCACTTTGAACGAGAATCTATTCGTTTTGTACTTATCACTTGGTGTCATTCTGTTACTGTAGCATCTAAGTACTTAGAAGTGACTTAACACATAACATTAAGATAACCCATCTAACAAGTTTTAACTCGCCAGGGTGCATAATTAGATTGGAATTTTAGTGCCCAATAAAAGATGTTGAACTTTGTCATAATGTAGGATGGCAAATTAAAAATATAAGATGGGGGATTGATATTGGCAGTCTTGTAATAAAATGTCACCTCCAAAAAGCCAATAAATAATGCACTCCTTCCTTTCAGGGACTAATCTCATTTACACATGATCACTGCAAGATAATTCTCAGCTCTGACAAATGTGCTATAGTTAATTTTGCTGCAGCAGTTTGTAATATTATATCCTCTCAGCTACCTGGCAATCCCCAGAGGAGAGAGCTGCTAATGAGCAGGTAACAGACTTTGCAGAACTAAATGATACCTCAGTTGTCAGAGTTCAGTATGGCACACTGCTTTAATCACCCAAGAAGGTAAGTTTACAATATGACAGCAGAGCAGATGGTATGCCCACCTTCCCACTAACTCCACTACAGGATCACTAACCTCCATTTGAGAAGTAACATCTAAAATGGCCACAGCTGTTTACTTGGTAAACATGAGAGCCACAAGGGCTATTACCCCATGAGAATTAAGCCCAACGAAGACGTTGAGCAAGTAGATTTTAAGACCAAAAACAAGTACTGAGAAAGCCACAGAACAACTGAAATTTTGACTGGTTTTGTCTTATTTCAAACAGCCAAGTCACAATTCTATTTTTATGCGAGAAACGTGAAGACATTGGCACACTGCCGTTTGGCAAAGCTGATCTAGGGAAGGAAAAAAAGAATATGCAACAAGAACTACAGTTGAAATGAAACTTACTGGGTGCCTTAATTTAAAAGGCAACTTATAAGAGACTAATTTCAGTACAGTACACTGTACCTATTGTAGCTATTCTACCAAGCTGTCGTTAAAAAAACAACAACAAAAAAATCCAGGTATGCAGAGCAGCTGTTTGTAAACAGCAGTTACAAACACACACACCCCTAACCTGATATTCCACACAACATTTCAAACTGGTAGTTAGCTGAAACAGCCATAGTTTCATGCATTGTTCAATTTGCATTAGACATTTAAACCAGCAAGTTTTACTTGTTTTTCTTTCTACAAGCTTAAAGCAATAGAACTGCCATCATGTGCTGCTATATTGCCTAAGAGCATGTCCTTACATCATCTCCGTGATGTTGTGGGAGCAATGCTCAGAGACACAGTAACAACCAACACAACAAGGTTAACCACATTTGGCCAACATGCTTGGAAAGTTCTTCTAATACAAGAAGATACAAGAATGCCAAGAGACTTCTTAAATCAAGCCTTGAAGATTTACTTCACTAGCACTTGCTGCCAAGCATTCACTAAGGTTAAAAATAAAAGATGCATTTCACCCCCAGCAAGCAAGAGCTGCATTCAGCAGTACAGCTGAACTTCAGAGCTTTGAATAAATAGAAGTCATTGTTTCTTGAAATTACAGTGGAATTGCTCAATGAACTAAGGTGTTTCATAGAATTATAGAACGTTTTGGGTTGGAAGGGACCCCTAGAGGTCATCTAGTCCAACTCCCCTGCAGGAGCAGGGACACCGCTAACCAGATCAGGTTGCTCAGAGCCCCGTCCAACCTGGTCTTGAATGTTCCCAGGGATGGGGCCTCCACTACCTCTCTGGGCAACCTGTTGTCCGTGTTGTCTTTCATGCATGATCCTTTTAGTGCTAAATATGCTTGCCCTTACTGAGCATGCAAAGGTAAGCAAGCCAAATGATAGCCCAAAAGCATCGCTACTGGTTTTTAGTCCTTTTTAAAAATGTGCTACAAAAGCCAAAAACACATGCCTGGATGCAACACGAAGTTGCCAACAGAAAAATACTAATAGCCAGAACTGTTTGTTCACAAATGAAAGCAAGCAGTCTGAGATTATGAACAGGAAAAGCATAGATGGTCTTTAAAGTTTCTATGACTCCACAGTTCAGTGAAGAGTTTGACTGACTAGGATAACCTTTTCCTAAAAAAATAGTAATTCTAAGTACAGTCAATAGCATCTAGCCAGAAGATGATGGTTGAAACACTTAAGAGACTTATTGGCCCATTTTGTCTCTAAGACTAGGCAGTTCATGAAAACAAAAACCAGAAAATGGAAAGCTATACAACACTTGAGGTCTTGGAAGAGATTGTTTCGTGTTTCACTGAGATTATAAATCTTATATGTAAGTCCTTTAATTTTTTTGTAGCACGCAACAAACTGATAGCTTTCATTAACATTAGCTTCCAATTAAAGAGGAAGTTGCCATGTACAACTTAAAATCTACTTAATGATTGCATATATAATAAGCATAATATCAGCATCTGGATCAATCAGCAAGTTCCTGCTGTGTTTAAAAATCAGCTGAGAAAAGCATCTACTGAGTTTGGTTTCTCAGTGGTGGGGTTTTTTTAAATACAGAAAACTTCTGAAGGCCAAGTCAGCTTTTAGAAAGGACTTACAGTTTAATACTATCATAGTTCTAAACACAACCTATAAACACAAAATGTAGCACCCATTAATCGACTTAATATGCTGCTGCTACCACACAACCTACAACAGCCTAAGTGGTCATTACTCCCAGCTGCTCACTCCAACCCAGTTCAGAAGTCAACCCCGCAGCAAGGAGAGTCAGTGCCAGTTTCAGGCTGTAGACAGACGCTTGTCATCTTTCTGAAAACAGAATCAGAAGGCAATACCATTTCAGCAGTTCACAGCAATTGTGCAATGTCAGAGGAGTCAACATCCACAATTACAGCATATTTTGGACACTGCTCCACTCCTCAAGATGACAAGGAAAGAATAGTTACACAAACTTAAACATCATAGGATGATGCTACTACTCTTTGTACGATCTTTCTGGATATTCTCCTGGATAAGCATCCACTGTTTGCTCTTTTCTTGCTAATCCTCTTCAAAGCATCCATTAAACTAGCATAAGCAATGTATACACACTAGACAAATCTTAAGATAAGCTCATTCTCCCTAACAGAGCTTAGTTTTATCAAAAGAACAAAAGGCCATCATGAAAATCTCAGGCTACATCATTTCTCAGAACATTCATTAATGTTTCATGAAGGGCTTGAGCACCTGAAAAGTCTTGTAAGGGATACAATCTCAATCTACAAACTTTGCCCTGCCTGTGTCCATGTGCCATCACCGCTACAACAGCATCTCTAGTTGGCTAGATACATCCATGCCAGTAGAATGGCACAGCTAACTGAACAGTAAACCACCTATGAGCTGAATAACTTTACCAAATCCAAAGTTGTTTAGACTAAGCCTTAGTAACAAAACAGGCATAACTCCATTCCCAGAACTGTTAGCACAGGTACGTCGGGCAAAGCACTTTCAGTACAAGCCAAGGGCAGATTGTTTGTGCTAAAACCACAGCTTATATAGGGTGATGGAGGGGATTTTTTTGCCTATAAAATACTTGCTTCTAGCTACCTTGATTGAAATAAGGTATGCTAAACAAAACGTAGATTTCTTGGCACATTTTATTTCTCCTACCATCTAATGGTAGGGAGGTTCTGTCACAAGTAGTCCCTCCCAAGTGGTATAGTAACACCAATAGTATTCAGTAACATCACACAAAATGCTTAAATTATTCTCAGGTGACACTGTCGCCCATCTGGTTCCCCTTACTCCCTAGCACCAGTACTGCTGCCCAATTGAGTTCATCAACAGTGAGCTGTTGGCAAGATGTTGAGTTTTGTGCTTTGGGGGTTTTTTTAGGGGGGAGGCAGTCACCTCTGACTTCCTGCCTACGTGGCACCTTGGTCCATTTACCAGGGAAACTGGGCAAGCACCAGTTCCAATGCATGGCAGGCATATACAGTTTGGGTAAGAAAAAGAGGAAGTCAGGTGGCAAGCGCTGTGTCACATGAGTCACTGCTGTTAAGTGCCACCCATGCATGTGGCATAGCTAACCCATGCTGGGTCACTTATTAACTGTATGGGGCATCCAGTGGTTGGCTGCTTTCTTCATTACGCATAAAGCAAAGCAGGAGAGATAAGAAATCCATACATTTTAAGTAGATTTGAGAATTGCCTGTTAAGTTAGAAGGCCACAGCTAAAGTTAGCAAAACAGTAATATTGAAAGATTCAAGAGTATAACTTGAAATAAAGTATTTTTTTCCTGGTTTTTTTCGCTTAGTGTCTTTCAATGATTGAGCTGTCTTTTTCAGTTAAGGAGTTAAACATCCACAGCAACATTCCAACTATTCTCCAAAACTACAGTCAAAAAGAAAGCAAACAAGGGTATGTATGAAAGGGGGAGGGAGGGAAAAAAAAAAAAATCACAGAAAAACCTTGTTTTCTCAGTGAACACTAAAGGAAAAGTACGAATCAGGCTGTAAAAATTCTTTGGAGGTCATCTTTAACAATGAGGGACAATGAAGAAGCAATCCGGCACCTCTCCTCTTCGATGTAATTTCCCTAGATCAAGAGACATCTACAAAACAAAGATTAGACTCCCGCGGAGGGTCAGTGGCCAAAAAGCTGTCTTTGTAACTTGTAAACTGTCACTGGACACTTCAGCCTAAGCTATTTCACAGCAGGCTGCAGGGGCAAACAATCAAGCACATTCTGATGCATTTGGATGCAAAGAAAGGGAACAAGCCAGCAGCCTGCCTACATTAACCAAATGCTTCCATTTCAGAGGATCCCATTACATTGTTACAACGTTTGTCCAATTTGTACTGCAAATTGGATCCCAGTTTTGTAACTGGGTTAAGCGTCATGTTATCCCATCCCCAGCGCACAATGTCCCATTGTTACAGACTGGATGACTGCTGTAAATTAGTTTTACCCTTCAATAAACCAAAACCAAGAGAATTGCCACAAAAGCAGTACAGAATGATGAACAGAAGTTCAAGTTCTTTTCACATCGGGTTCCACAAAAATCCACATCCCAGACCTGGAAAACTTGCTTTTGGTTCATTTTTTTCATTAAATAGCTCAGTTTCTCCAAGTGAGAAACATTCCATCTTTGTGCCCTTTCATGATTTTATTTCTGTGGCATGTTACTAACTCACACCAACTTACTTCACGGTTGCCAACAACAAAAAGATGCAGTTGGTTTCTGTTAGTAACACTTTGGATCACAGACTGTCTAAAAGTGAAAGACTGAAATTAGACATTACTTTCCTCTTAAGTGAAAATTTAGAATACATCCTTTTAGCTACTGCCTGAAGGACATCCAATTCACAGAACTGTTGGGTGAAGATGAAGAAACCAAAGTCTTTGGAGCAGGCACTAAAATCCAGAGCTAGACTACTAAACTGAAACTACATTCATTTAACCCCTCTACGCAGAGGATCTTTGCATGAGAATGCAAACGGCACCAAGATCAACAGCAGCAATCTAGAGAGCAAATACTGCTCTACCCTGGCAGGTACAACACTCTCATGACACAAAAGGTAGGACCACACACCCAAGATTTCATTTCTTTATGTATTTTATAGGCAGTATTTTCCTAACCTGTTAAGTATTCAAAGTTATCTGTTGGCCCAAGCCTTTTATTGTCATATATGTACATACCACAGCCCTTACTATGACCTGTTGACCAGCTGTAGACCGCACCTGCCATAGCAAACTAGACAACTCACCAAGATTACCTAGTTGAACACAGCAGTCAGGATCTCAGAAGCTTGGTTGCAAAAAGTTGACCATCACACTCTCCCCAGTTTCTGGAAGCACCTTCTCTCTTGTTTTGCTGATAATCTTGCTAAGTTTTATTCATGAGGTTGTGAGCTTGCTCATCAGTATTTTATTTCGTGGCTGACAGGTTTGGTCTACAAAATATGTTTGCATTCTCATGTTTGTAAAAAATAAGAGCAAAGAAAACCTACTCCTTTACGTATGTTCAACAATGGCATTTCTTCAGTTGGAAGACAGCATGTATTCCTCTCCTCAAAAACCATAACATTGTTTTGCCACAAGTCAGACAACAATTTGCTACCTCCCTGTAGCAAAAATGTTACAAGAACATTGTAGCAATAACCGATATCTGCACCCACAGCATTGCATCAGCCTAAGATCAAAAAAGCAGTGCAACATCTCTTTCAGATACTTTCTTAACCACCAAAACTCAGGCAAGAGAGACGTATCTACTGTAACTAGACCACCTAATTTATGTCAGTCAGAAGCAGATTTAGTCAAATGGCTGAAGTTCTAGGCAAGATCAGGTAAAACTACTTATTAATTACATATCTTAACTTCCTTAGTGCAATAGCCAAAGAATAATTTGGGTTTTAAAAGATAATAATTGTTGAGAGTTCAGAAATAAACTGAAGTGAACTTTTCGTCCCCCCTACCATTTAGTGCCACTCTTTCAGATATACCTTTCCTGGTAGCACTGTTTGAAATCATCTCAAATTCTGACACAAGACCAAAGACACTGATATCACAATACATCACTGACGTAATTAAAAAGCAGACACATTAAGTTACTTTCTACTGTCTTACAACTAAGGAGAAATGGCAAAACACCCACAGTCTACTTATGATACTCTGAGATTAGTGCTAAAATTCTAAGGAACAAAATTATTATCTGTACACATGCAAACCCTTTAAATAGGGATGTAGCTTAAACTCAAAGCACATCTACAGAACCTAGACCAATACACTGACACAAAAAGTCATCTTGCTGTGGTTTGTTTTACCATCTCGACATCATGATTTTTGCTAGTGTAACTGCGTTCCCTGCAGAGGTTTTTGCTAGTATAGCTGCAGCCTGCAGCCTAACCAGCACAGCTACCCTAGTGTAAATTTTAAGTTTGAAACAGTTTAAGACCATAAACATTCTCCAAGTTAATTTTCACGTAATGAGGAAGCATTTGGGGAATATACACACTACATGTTTTGCATGACTTAATATCACTTATTGATGCATTCAGATAGCCATACGGGGGGGATGGAGGGGTGTAGGAGGAATGATCCACATCTCTTCCAACTCAGAAAAACCCCAAAAGCAAAAAAGCCCCCCAAACTCACATCGGAATTGTCTAAAAATATGCTGCAAGTGAGCTGTGGCAATGAGGAGCATTTCATTTCTAGTCTGTATTTCATTTCAGTGAAAAATATACTGTCCCTACTTTGAAGCATGTAATTGCAATCCACTCCTTGATAACAGAGCTACACTGCTTGCTTAGTAAAATGAGGACTGGCTGCAACATTGGATGAATGACAATCAGCACCATTAAAGAAAAATAAGATTATTTTGTTATGTCAAACTATTTACAGTAAATAACTCGGAACAGAAGACAGTGTCAACAGGAGATTAAGCAAAAAATTCCTCAAAGGAAACAGACACAATACTTACACTTACAGAAATACCTTATTACAAAACAGAAATAAAATTTCACATAAAACAGAAAAAGTTGGATTTAGACATCCAGGTTGCCTTTCTCATGCATAGAATACAGCATGTACTGTCATTATAAAATTCATAACAGAAAACACAAGACTATTATGTGAAGGACTTACCTAACTAATGACAGCTATATAACACAATGAAGTGCTACTGGCTACCCTCAAACCTCTACAGGTCACCACAAGGCAAGAGAAGGTAGAAAAGAGATGCCTCCAGGATCCTTTGCTTGGTCCTGCTCGGGAGCCTTAAGTCCCAGGAGGGTGTGCGACAGGCCTCAGGAGTGACAGGCAGCGATTTGTTATTGCAGCCTTTCAGTACCTAAAGGGGGCCTATAGGAAAGATGGGGAAAATCTTTTTAGTAGGGCCAGCTGTGATAGGACAAGGGGTAATGGTTTTAAACTAAAATAGGGTAGGTTTAGACTGGATAGAAGGAAGAAATTCTTTACAATGAGGGTGGTGAAACACTGGAGCGGGTTGCCCAGAGAGGCAGTGGAGGCCCCATCCCTGGAAGCATTCAAGGCCAGGTTGGACGGGGCTCTGAGCAACCTGATCGAGTTAGCGGTGTCCCTGCTCACTGCAGGGGGATTGGACTAGATGACCTCTAGGGGTCCCTTCCAACCCAAAACATTCTATGATTCTATGATTCTATGATTCACAGCCTCCTTCGGGCACCCCCCTGCTCCGGCGTGGGGTCCTCCCCGGGCTACAGGTAGAGATCAGCTCCAGAGCTGGAGGCAGTACTCTAGGTGAGGTCTCACCAGAGCAGAGTAGAGGGGCAGAATCACCTCCCTCGACCTCCTGGCCACACTTCTCCCGATTCAGCCCAGGGTACGGTTGGCCTTCTGGGCTGCCAGCGCACATTGCCGGCTCATGTCCAGCTTTTCATCCACCAGCCCCCCCAAGTCCCTCTCGGCAGGGCTGCTCTCGATCCTTTCTTCCCCCAGCCTGTACTGATACTGGGGGTCTTAGTAAAATGAGGACTGGCTGCAACATTGGATGAATGACAATCAGCACCATTAAAGAAAAATAAGATTATTTTGTTATGTCAAACTATTTACAGTAAATAACTCGGAACAGAAGACAGTGTCAACAGGAGATTAAGCAAAAAATTCCTCAAAGGAAACAGACACAATACTTACACTTACAGAAATACCTTATTACAAAACAGAAATAAAATTTCACATAAAACAGAAAAAGTTGGATTTAGACATCCAGGTTGCCTTTCTCATGCATAGAATACAGCATGTACTGTCATTATAAAATTCATAACAGAAAACACAAGACTATTATGTGAAGGACTTACCTAACTAATGACAGCTATATAACACAATGAAGTGCTACTGGCTAACCCCCACACCCCACC